>NW_021320142.1:1067293-1139620 GCF_001605985.2 Dendrobium catenatum | reverse complement strand
ATATATATATATATATATATATATATATATATATATATATATATATATATTCATCAATAATTCGGTTAATATAATGTCATAATCTTACAACAATTGCATTAAATAAAATAATTCAAAATAACATAAAATTTTCCTTCTCTCAATTTGAGTAGAAAAATATAATAAGAAAGGGAATTTACTTACACTTTCTTAGGAAGGAATGTTTCAAATCCAAATACTTCTTCTTTCTCCTTCAGTTTTTCTTCTTTTCTGAAATCATATACTGCTATTTCCATTAAAATTAATTTTATAATTTCTCTTCTTCAAAATTTGCATAGAAAATAAATATGATTGAAATCACTTACAAAGAAAACTTTTCTCTTCTTTCTCTCTCAAGTTCTCTTCCTTCACCTTTAAAAGAGATACATATCCTTTCCTAAGTTTAAATCACAAAAGAATTGCACACAAAGTAATCTAAATTGAAAGATAACATACATTTCTTCTCCTTCTTTCTCTTAGTCGATTTCTCTCAATTGAAACTTTCTCACGTGATTTGATCCTACATGAGTGAGGGAAACAATATATCTCCCATGAGGAGTTATTCTTTTTAACTCCCTCACACAATTATCCACTTAAAATAGCGAAATGATCCATCTAGGAAATGTATACATGCACGCGGATGGCTGCTTGGTTCATGACATGCTGGGTTATATCTCCTGCATTCAACACCATAACAAAACTTCCTCCTCCATCCACAATCAATCATATCATAATCATCCATTCAATCAATTAAGCACATAATTCTTTATATTACAATAATTAAAGCATAAATAAACTCATTTCAGAATTTCAAAAATTGTTATAATAGTAGGCAACATAATATACTATTGTATAAAATTCATTGTTCTAGAATATAATCAATTTTTTAGGAATTATGTAGAATACTATTTCAAGACTTTAATTGCCCTACAATATTATTTTTCATATTTCAAATTATATTTTAGATTATTAGAAAGGAGCATAATCCAAAATACCTTATATAAATTTTTTTAGAAAATTCATACATTATATGAAATGTTCAGAATTGATATCTCTACAACATACATAAAATTACACTATGAAAGTTTAATGAGTAAAAGGTTAAACTTATTTTTTGGTTATGAAATTATAAATTTAATAAAAAAATTTGTGAAAACTTCATTTTTGTTAAAACTGAGATATTCAAAATGTCACCTACCTAGATTTGAGTAATTTCCAAAACTAAGCTGACAGCTTAAAATGGATAGAGTCCTTATCATAGACCTTAAACTATCTTTACGTAAATTTCTCAAAATTTTGTAATATTGATTTCATGATTTGCTTGAATTGATAGAAAATTAGGAAATAGAATAAAATCCAAAGAATGTGTCAATTGATTATAAATCCACAGCCATTTACTATTTTTAAGAAAGTATTTTCCAAATTTATGGTCATCTGTAAGCTCATATCTTTTTGCTTTAGTCATGAATGTTCTCACTAGATATTTGCAAGAGGTTATATCTTGGTGTACGTTTTTTGCTGATGATATTCTTCTTGTTAATAAGACTAGGGAGGGAGTTGAAGGTAAATTTGAATTATGGAGGTCAACCTTAGAGTCTAAAAGTTTTCATTTGAGTAGATCTAAAACCGAATATATGGAATGTGATTTTAGTAGTAATATATCTAGTAGGGGGATTGTGACTTTGAGCCATCACATTTTAGATATCTTAGGTCTTTTTTTTTTTTCATAAGTGATGGTATAAAGATGGGGATTTTATTAGTAGAATTCAAGTTGTATGATTGAAGTGAAGGAATGCATTGGGCTTGTGTGATAGAAAAGTCTCCCTCAAACTTAAGGGAAAATTCTATAAGATGGTGGTGAGACCTACAATGCTTTATGACGCAGAATGTTGGCCATTAAAAGAGAAGCATAATATTAAGTGTTGTAGAGATGAGGATGCCTAGGTGGCCGATGAGTGGCTTTACTCTTAGAAACAAGATACGAAACAAGCATATACGTGAAAATATTGGAGTATCTCCAATGCAAGATAAAGTTAGAGAGAGTCGCCTTAGATGGTATGATCATATAAAACGACGACCTTCTGGTGACCCGGTTAGGAGGATAGATGTATTAAATTTGATTTATGTTAAGAAAGGTAAGGGTAGGCCTAAACAGACTTAGTTAGAAATATTAAAAATGACCTTACTTTATTAGATTTTAAATGCAAATTTGACTCTTAACAAGACACAATGAAGAAAAATGATTCATGCAGCCGACCCATGTAATGGAAGAAGGCTTGATGTTTTGGTTTTTGGTAGGGTTGAAGTTTACTTAACCATTGCTTAATAACTTACTTAGATCAATGCTTTTGAATTCTTTCTCAACCAGAAGTTTATTTATTTGAGATATATAGTGTCTGTTTGTAAAGAAATAGCGGTTATGACCATTGAATCTAAAAAATGGCATAAGTTACAATGCAACTGAACTAATCATAATATGTGCAATTGAGAATGCTTGAATGCAACTCAGTTTGATTTTAATAGGCTTTTCCAAAGTGATCTACTCATAATTTGTGCAATTGAACCCCTAAAATCAGTGGAGTCTTCAGGATTTTTTATTGGCGGGGGAAAAAATTTTTAACTTTAAAAATATCCTCAAGCATTTTCGTTTTAGCTTGAAATCGATATTATGGTTTTAAATTTATTATTATTATTTTTTAATTATAAGAAGATAAATTCTATAATAATGAAAAGAAACGTATTGTCATACTCATCTAAATTAATTTCAACAAAAAATTATTTAAATTATATATTATCGTATTAATCTATTTCAACCACTCTTCTACTATAGTTTTTCATATCTAATTTAAATATAAATATAACTAAAAGATAATTTACGAGCAATAAATATATAAAAAAATTATATCTTATTATTATAAAAATATATCAAAAATATATACAAATTTAAAATAAGCATATTTTAAGCTACTTGATTTAAATTTAAATATTATAATATTCCTTTAATGTAATTTGTTAGCTTTAATTACATAAATTTTCTATAAATTAGAATATTAGTTTTAAGAAAAAAATTTGATGAAATTTTTAATTAAAAAAAAAAAACTTTTGATGTGAAACGATGCAAGAATTGTTTGTAGGAAATTAATAACTTGTGAACTTTGCGTAGCTAATTAAAAACAAATGCGTTCCAAGATAGATCGTAAGAAAATCTCCGCTGAAGAACTAAGTAATGTCAATTGATTACAATTAAAAGCAACATGAGACTAACAAAAGCACTTCCACAAATAAATAATAAAGCAAATGGCTCTTAACAAAAGCCACTATTTAAGATCTAGATCATTCACTTCAGAGTCCCTCACATACACTCTTGATGTCACTCGGCTTAGCGGAAGAGGATTGTACACAAACTTAGAGATGCCACTAATAAACAAGTGATGCCGAGGGAACTAGTCGTCGGGGAAGGGCTTTTCTTAATGAATGATTAAGTTATAAAAAGTAAATAAAATTTCAATTGAGCTGAGATAGTCAGTACAAAGAATGTTTATCTTACAGGAAGATTATTAAAATATATAAAAAAATTAAATCTATATCATATAAATAATTGAAAAAATACTATCGCTAAAATACAAAATGATTATTTAAATAAACAAATAAATATGAATCAACCACTCAATCAACGACACCAATTACTGCTTTTAAAACAAAGACAGATTTGGAATACCAAAACACTATTGGCTAATGAAGACAATTGGCATTTAAACCCAATCTATTTTATTATTGCCTTAATTACATTTATTTTATTTAGATTTTCATAAGCAGTGTAAAAGGTTCAACTCTACAAAATAACAAATAATCCGACCTAACAACCTGAAAATTTTGAACTGAAGTTAACCCATTCATATGGGTTGAATTCAAGCCATGCTTTCAACTTGATCAAGATGACCCACCAT
Source organism: Dendrobium catenatum (assembly GCF_001605985.2). NCBI lineage: Eukaryota > Viridiplantae > Streptophyta > Magnoliopsida > Asparagales > Orchidaceae > Dendrobium > Dendrobium catenatum. The sequence goes on along the minus strand of NW_021320142.1, from coordinate 1,135,655 downwards.
CCCAATTTAACATTTTTTTTAGAACTTTTCTATTTTCAATATATTCTTCTTATTATTTATTGATTAATATGAGATATGTGATTAATAAATTAACAAAAAAATAAATCTTTTTAAATTAAAACAACTTGTTAGGTTGGGTTTGAGTTGCTGCGAGTTGAGTTCGAGTTCAAATTTTTAACCCGAAACAGGTCAGATTTGGATCAAGTCAATTTTCGGTTGAACCCAAACCCACCTCTGGGTCGGACCCAAACTCAACTTGTTGACCCATTTTAACACCCTTGCAAAATACCACACAACTCTCCCACAAGAAGTTTATCCCAACAAACTCCAAAAACACAAGCAATAAGAGAACAAGATGTAACAACTTGGTAACATCTGCCCTCATTGGTTGGACAGAAAAAAATTGTCATAATATTCTAATGCAAAACACATTGGAATATGCTTCAAAATTATCTAATTTACTTCAAAATTAATGCAAATATTATATAAAGCACTAACCTCAATGCAAATTATACGACATTGAAGGCCATATATTTTGCATCCAGATATCCTGATAAGTTTTTTCAGGTCATTGCTTCACTTTCAGAAATTTTATTTTGCCTCATAACAAAACCCCAAACTGGAGTCATTATCATATAAAGAACTTCAGAGAGCAAGCATTCTTATAGGGCAGGTACTTAAATACCCCATAAAAACTAATATACAGAACAAAAGCTTTTTCTAAACGGACGCCTTATTTTACAAAACTACAAAGAATAATACGATTCTTTAAGACGATAAGACATAGAAAGCACACCTTCCATTCAGCTGCTGTAGCCCATGGCAACGACTGGTATCCTTACCAGGTGCCCTCTATTGCCCTTCATCAGGATCTCACCAAAGCTGTACGTTCCAGTCACAGAACGCACAGTCAGGCTCACTGAAATCTCCTTGGAGGAACCAGCAAGAATTGTCATGGCCGGAGGATTGGCCTCGAGGGCAATCTCCGGCGACATTCTGGTGGACAAAACATAGGTCTCTGTCTCAGCAACATTTGTAACCGTGCGCTTGACGGTCTGGGTTCCGACTAGGTGCGAAATTGTTATAGATGGGCTGTTAAGATCAGATGGTTTGCCATGGGTGGCATTGCACTGTGAGCTTGTGATGTTGGAGACCTCATGAGGATCCACACCAGGTATTGAGCACAAGAAGTTTATGTAGTCCACGTATGCTGAGACAAAGAGAAATGATGTTACAGGATCAAGAAGATATTCATGGAAAATATGTTCCAGAAAATCATAAACTTGCTAAACTTTTATCGCCTGGTCGCGTGTAATTAAAAATAAACATGGATTTTAAATTCAGCAAGACACTGAAATGTTATAAAATGATGGAATTTTTATTAAAAAAAGAATGAAAATAAAATCATTATTCTCTAAAACATGTTTTATACGACGACGACAACAACAACATCAAGCCTTTGTCCCACTACGTGGGGTCAGCTATATGAATTATTTTTCTCCATTGTATCATGTTGAAAGTTAAATTCTCATTTAAATCTAATAAAGAAAGATCATTTCTAATATTTTCTAACCAAGTCTTTTTGGGTATAACTCAACCTTCTTAACATAAGTCAAATCTAATACTTCTTCTTTCCTAACCGGGTCATCGGAAGGCTGCTGTTTTATGTGACCAAACCATCTAAGGCGACTCTCTAATCTTATCTTCCACTAGAGCTACTCCAACCTTTTCATGCATATGCTCATTTTGTATCCTATCTCTAAGGATAAAGCCACTCATCCCTGCAACACTTTTTTTTATCCCTACAACACTTAACTTAGTCTTATGCTTCTCTTTTAATGGCCAACATTTGGCATCATAAAGCATTGCAGGTCTCACCAATGCTTTAAATTATATCAGAGAAGGATATGAAGAACTAATCAACATGATTAGAATTTGACATTAAAGATTCCGTGAAACTAACAATGAGAACTGGCATTGTAGACCAAAAACCAGTGGTTCAGAATATAATTCCATATAGTATTTATGTCTTGATAGAATTTCAAGGCTTACATGCATCTAAGATGAGGCCAGGGTCAAGGGCAGCTTTTGGATCAACTTCACCACTTCCATAATCAAAAGGTGTTGCTGGAGAGAGTGTCATCATTTGTGTATCTGAGTACTGCTGTGCTTGAAGAGGCCTACCAGCGCGATCCATCGTATTAGCTGTTGTCATCAGGGCTGACTTGATTGCTGCAGGGCTCCAATGAGGGTATTTCTGCTTCATGAGTGCTGCAATTCCAGCAATATGTGGGGTGGCCATGCTTGTACCAGAAACCATGGCAAACCCTTCCCCTGTTGAGGTCAATGAGAGATTATTTATGGATGAATAATTTTAATATGAGGGTAAGAGAGCGTCAAAAACCAAGAGTTGTTCATCCATCCCTTCAAATGGCAACTATAGACTGAAAGCCTAAATCAAAGTTTTTCAAACAAAGAAATATAAATTTATTTTAAAAGTAGGAACTAATGAAGCAACTGACTTGGTCAATCTAAAAGAAGGAATGAACTATATCCAGAAATATGAAAAAGCATTTACCAATAAATAGGTATATGTACCGAGTGGATAATGCATTCACAAAGGTAAACTTCCAACTTTAATATGTGCAAATTCAAGAAATATAATGTAAAAGAGAACCAAGAAAATCTCATAATATATTTTATGTCTGGAGACTATTGGCAGTTAAGAATACATAGAAAAACCACTTAAATGGAAAATTGTTCGAACTGATACTCATAACATCAAATCATATGGTGAAAAACGGAAAATTAGATTCACTCTGCAAATACAGCTAGTCTGTGGTATAAATTTCAAAACGGGAATTAGCCTAGAAAGTGTTGTTTTTTTTTTTTAGCCTAGAAAGTGTTGTTGTTTCAATACTTGCATTCCTAAAGATCAATGTTTCAATTTTTTCAGATTTTGACTCCTAAATCATTTATACCAAGGATCAAAACAAGGACAAAATAAGCTAATAAGTTATTTTTCCACAATCAACACTGATAAACTTTGATTGATGAGCTTCCTACCTTCATAGTTAGCCTCATCTGTTCCGTTTGGTGCCCAGGCAGCCCAGATAAGAGAACCTGGAGCTAAAATATCAGGTTTGAGAACATCTGCATCTTGAAAGCTGAAATCTTTTACATCTGGTCCTCGAGAAGAGAATAGTGCCACCTGGGGAGCAGAATTATGAAGTATAGGGGCCAATCCATCCGCAATGCTAGCTGTAGCTTGAAAACCCGTTGGTCGCCCAGCCCAATCTCTCTTTGTCGAAGAGTTGTAGTAGTCTATAAGCTCCTGTAATAAGAGAGTGGAGAAAAGGTAATTAGTTAATTACAATTTCAAGATCAAAGAGCAAAGTCTGATACAGATGTTCACTTGCAAAATTAAAACCATAGCATTACAAACAATACAATTTATATAGGTACCTTTGTCTGGCTGACATCAGTAATCAGAATTCCAGGAAGAGCAACAGGTACAGGATCATATTTAGTTCCTGGATAGCTGCTCTCCACAGCTACAACGAAACCAGCTGCTCCAAGACTTTTGGCAGTTTCACAGACTTTCCTGATTGATGCTGTGCCTGAAACAAAATTGAAAGAATATCCACAAAGAAGGATCTTGCCCTCCACTAGGTTCTTATTTAGTAGCTCTGGTCTCTGGCAGTCCAATGGATTGTACTTCATGACAGACGAATCCAGCAGCACATCACTTACAGATACAAGGTCAAATGATTTATTTGCATGAGTGGCGGCTGCAATTAGATAATGGAAGAGATATGATTGGAGAATATTGAATAAATAAGAAGGCACTTTCATATGGCAAGTTGTGAGATGTAGGAGTGCTAGGGGTATTATAAAATATGATTAAATTTTTTAAATTAAAACTAAAATTATTATTAATTATTTTATTAAAGAAACATTTAATAAAATTTTTAAGAAAAATTATTACTTGAAAATTACCCTTAATAAATGTTTAATTAAAAAATGATAAAAAATAATCTTACATTTAATATCATTAACTCCAACATTGAATGCTAGGACAAAAAATGTCTCGTTTTAAAAAGTTGAGAGACCAAATTACTCTCTCAAAAGAGTTGGGGATCATTTTGGTCTCTCACAAAGAATTGAGGGACCATTTTGATATTCTCAAATCTAATGTTACTGTTCATGATAAGTTTTTTTTAATGGTTCATTTCTTACCAACACCTCCCATGTGTTGACCTTATTTGATTACCTACCAAAATAACTATTGCAACCACAACCTTGGCAAATCCTTACGTTCATATCACATATCAGTACTTAAAGATAGGGCATATCTATAATGCGCTTGATCTTTAAATGTTTTTGAAGGTTAATAGTTTGTTCCTTAGTAGAGAATCTTACAAGCCTGCATTTGGGATTGTAGGTGTTCCTGTAAATAATGCTAATTTTCCCTGGCTAACAATTTAGACGATGTTTGATAATCTAGTTCTAATACTACCGCCACCACTAAAACTTCCTCCAATCATTGAGCAAGGTTATGATCACCAGGTACAAGGCAAGTGGAGACAACCCATCTTAAGTTCCAAGATGTTTGAATGGATGTTCTAAAAAGATTTCTAATTCTTTGCCACGCTTGCATGAACCGGTTTGGTCACCCCTCTAGCATGTTGCTACCCAAAATCTTCAAAAAAGATTTTTTAGTGCAACAGATAATTGATGCAAAACTATCATAGATTTTTAAGACTAACCAAACAGGCTATGACAAGCTTGACCACCCTCGCTTGGATGCCTATTCTCATGTTTAGCTTGTTTATTTTATAGTTAATTCAATTAAAGAACTCTATAAACATTTATGTTTTAATTATTTGTGATTATGATCTGTTAGTGTTGAACCCTCCTCTACTAATGGTTCTCATGGTTTTTAATCATTGTGCTTGGTGTGGAGCGTTCAAGGCTGTTCATGTTCTGCACGTCGTTGTAATTATTTATCCAGGTTTTCCACCCTTTTTCCTCAAGTTTTCAGCCATTACAAATACAATAGTTCTTCTACCTCTACAAGATATACACCAGTCAACAAATTGAAATTGCAAGAATCTGGAAGCTGAGTGGTAAGAATAAATCGATGATTAAGAACACTAGCAGACCCATTAAAGCCAACACAGTTCTTCATACAGCTAACACCTCATGTGAAACCTGAAATCCACGATTGTAAGCGTTGCTCGCATCTCGATGCGTCATGACGAAATTATTTTTATAAATTTTACCAAAATTTCGAGCAAATTGATATAAAGAACGTGTGGCAAATTTCGCTTAAATTTGAAATTAAAAATCATGGAAGTTTCATAATGCCTATACTACCCTTAGTAAATATTAAAGCGGAGATATTTAAAGTGAGGCAATTAAGACTTTATGTAATTAATATTAACCCTCATCCCTCTTAAGGATTCGGTCCCCATTATTTCTTTCAGCCAAACCGTGCGAAGGGGAGAAGCGGACGGGAGAGGCGAACGCAAGGGCGACGGGCGGCGGCTTTTCCAGCGAAGGGACTTGGAGAAAAACGTAGAGAAAACTAAGGGGAGACTAAGCTATGCATAGAATTTACATTTCTTCTTTGTTCTCAAAGATTTTTAGACGAGAAAATTTTTTAGGGTTTAAGAAAAACTGCAAATTTCTTCAGGAAATTAAAGGAGGATTGTTTGGGAATGTTAGGGAAAGAAATTTAACAACAAAAACCATATTTTTCCCAAATATTTTTGAGAATTGAAAATTAGGGTTTTTCCTAAAAAGTTAAATTTCTTAAAGAGCTTTCACAAAATATTTTCTATGGGTCCTAGGAATGTTTCTAAAATAAAATTTTGAGTTTTTTTAAGAATTTGCATTTTTCTTATTAAATTAATCCGAAAATATTAAGCCCTAATTATTAAATTAATAATGGGAAAGTTTTAAAATATATTTGAAGCAGAATTAGAGAAATTTAGGTTTCCAAAAATTTGAGTTTTTAATAAATCCGAAAATTAATATTAATTATTATAAAATATTAGCGTGGCTAATATGAAAATTAAAAATCATTTAATTGAAATAAATAAATTTATGAAGAGTTTCGATAATTTAAAATGTATAAAGCTTTAAGGAAAATTATTGTTGACATTTCCTTATATATAATCTTAGTTTTTGAACATAAAGGGACGACACGTGTCCAAGCGAGGTCGTACGTCGTAGAGGTTGCTTTGCAATACTTGCGAGATAGGTATTGACAATTAAATTAAGTTCATGTATTAGTAATTAAATTAAATTCATGTCACACATTTAAATGTTATGATTATTAATGAGTTTTCACATATTAATGTTTATGAATTTCTCTATTTGCTTCCTTTCATACATTATGTTTATATTTATGTCATTGTATTTATTTTTAAAAGAATGTTAAACTTGTAAAACAAAACTTAAGCAATAACTGATATTTAGATAAACATGAGAAAGTTCAAAAAATTGGAATTTTCATTCTAGGTTTTCATTCCGTCCGAGTAGGAGTGGACTGGGGGAATGGTGGTGGATGGCCAGTGGCCATCGTTGGCGGCGGCGTCAAATGTGAATGTGGTTACTAGTGGTTCTTTGCAAGATTTGGCTGGAGACGATCGGATGAAGGTAGGATCTGTAGGATCGCTTACAGTTCTTGGATGCAGAGCTTCTAATGGTCCTTTGTTGATCAAGGAAAATTGCGGTGAAGTCCATAAAAAGATTTTGTATGTTGAGGGCAAAGGTAAGGCAATTGTCGTTGAGAATGACATGAAAACACCTCGGGTTTCTAGAAATTATTCGGAGAATTTATTGGTAGATCCTGCGGCATCGTCATCGGAGATGAAAATTTATGTTAACAGGTTCGGATATTCAAATGCAATCTCTGGACCTATCCATGAGATAAATGCGAATTCTAATATCAATGTTAACATAAATCTTCATTTTAAGGATAACGTGACTGCAAATGAATTGGTTAATGTCAACAATCTGATTGAAGGAATGCCTGTTAAGGGTATAACTGCTGCAGAAGTTAACCCTTGGAAGAAGAAGCCGTATATCATGTTGGATTTCAAGGAAGAAGATATGGTATTTGCTGGAGATGGTAAAACAGTGAAGATGAATGAAAGTGCTGAAAGGTTGAATGCAAATAGGCTGAGTAAATCTTTGGTTATTAAAGATGAATGTGGATTGATTGGGCATGTGAAATCAGAGTGCAAAAATAAGAAGATTATTACCATGGAGAAGATTATTGACAATGGAAATCCAGAGCCGGTTATTGAAACAAGGAAAACTATTAGCAGGGAAGCTGTATCCTCTTATGGTCCATGGATCATGGTCAAGAAGAGGAACAATAGAAGAACAGGGAAGCTACAAGGTGATCCAGAAAATGTTAGAAAATAGTGGAAAAGAACAGTTGGAGCTCATGGAGAGAAAGCTGTTGTGGATTCAACAAAGACTCATGTCAATAAAGAGAAGATAGTAGATACTGTGACTGCTAACCATCTACTGGAGGATAGGGAAATTCATGAGGGAACTGATAGGCAGAGTATCGGGTTGAAGGATGCTTCTATTGTAAATGCTGAAATGAATAATAATGCAAATACAACAGATGGAATATCAACAAACAAGCTGGAAGGTTTAAAAGGTCAGGTGGAAATTCGTGGATCTTCTGAAGCTGCTCTGAATTCTTTTGAAGCTGAAAAGGTTTTTATTTTACAAGCAAAATGCTTGGTAGATCAAAGAGAACCTGATGGAAATTTGGATGTTGATTCTTCCATAAAAACTGTTATGCTGCCAAGGTAACAAATTTGAGTTACTAAACTCTGTATGTGAAGATGACATTGATGTGGATGTTCAAGTTGAATCCTTAGAAGAGGAATTGGAAGAAGGGGAAATGATGAAAGAAACGGAGGAATGTCATAACTATAACATTGGGGCATCTGCCCAGAATGAAGCTTTGAAGGAATCTGCTAATTTGGCTGAAGAAATTAGTTCTCAAAGTGTTGAGAAAAACTCTTCACAAAAAATTAAACTCTCTAAGGAACTAAGGCATTTGGGCCCGCTGAATTTATCTTCAAGACAAGACAGAAATAATTTGAACAGAAGAACGGGTGGGGGATTACCCCCATTTGTTTCCAAATGAATTCCATTAGTTTTTGGAATTGTAGGGATGCCAACAAGAGAGAGGCCTCCCTTTATTTGAAGGAGTATATTAAAAAATGGGATGTGTTTTTTGTAGGTATCATTGAAACTAAGACTGCTTCTCTTACCAAGGATGATTTTGTGAAAATCATGGGTGAAGAATGGAATTTTTTCCTGCAGCCATCTAGGGGGAACTCTGGTGGAATCATGGTGATTTGGAACACAAATGTGGCTTCATTTTCTTTGATGAAGTCTTCGGACCAGTGTGTGCTGGGAGAATTGGAAATCTTCAATAAAAGCAAGTGGATGGTTGCTACTATTTACGACAGCAGAGAATTTCAAGGCAGAAGCGAACTTTGGAGGTCTATGGATGGTATTGTTGAACAGGATACCCCTACTGTAATTGGAGGCGACATCAATTGCATACTTTCACAAGATGAGAAGAAAGGTGGGAAGAAATTTTCTCTCTCCCATGGGCCTTTGGAAATGAAGGCTTTTATGACAATAATGATCTACATGATGTGGGTATTATTGGTGTTAAATTTACTTGGTGTAATAACAAGAGTGGTAGTGCACGAATTCTAGAAAGACTGGACAGATGTTTGCTGAATTCTAAAGCTTTGGAGTTGATTAATCTACCATCTGTAAGGCATCTGGAAAGAATTGCTTCAGACCATTGTACCATTGTGTTGAAATTGTTTCATCAACAATTTCAAAAATCCAGAATTCGGAAGTTTGAGGATGTTTGACTGTCTTATTCAGCGGCTACTTCAGTGGTCAGGAAGTCTTGGGCTAAACCAATAAGAGGAGATGATATGGAAGCTGATAATAAAAAGATGTCTAGAGTTCTTAAAGCCTTATTTTTTTGGAGGAAGGCAAAACATCAAAAACTGGAGGAATTAAAAGAGACTTTGAGAAAGGAGATTGAAGAATTGCAGCAGGAGGAAGCGTCTGAATTGCTGTTTTCGGACAGCAAATCTTTACTTCTTAGATCCAAAGTCAAGGAATTCAATTGCACTCTTGCTAGATTGAGTACTTGGTGGAAGCAAAGAGCAAAAGCTAAGTGGGTGAAGGAAGGTGATGTAAACTCTTCTTTCTTTCATGCATTTGCTAATGGGAGAAGGAATGGCAACTCTATTAAGCAATTGATGAATGCGGAGGGGGAGTTAACTGAGGATCCAGCGTGCAGGGAGTTTCTATCAGTTTTTTTGTAAAAAATGGGAGTATAGAGATTGTGATTTGAACAATTGGCCTTTTAATGTGAATGTCCTAAAAACTGAAGAATATAAAATGCTGAAATCTATTTTTACTATGGAAGAAGTGGAGAAAGTAATTGAAGAACTTGGTAATAACATTTCTCCGGGTTTGGATGGAATTACATATTCCTTTCTTAAAGCTTATTGGAAGATCATTGGGATGGATGTGTGGAAAGCAATCCAACTCTGTTTTACTTCGGGGAAAATGTCTGCTAGATGGAAGGAGACTCTAGTGGTACTTTTACCCAAAGTAAGTAATCCTCGTTCCCCTTCAAACTTTAGGCCTATAAGCCTTTGTATGTCTATATACAAAATTGTGGCCAAAGTTCTTTTAAACAGATTAAAGAAAGTTATTAATGGCCTTATTTCTGAAGAGCAAGTAGCTTTTATTGAGGGGAGGGCCTTATCTGAGCATGTGCTTCTTGCTCAAGAGATTTTTCATAAGTTTAGAGTATCCAAGTCTAAAAGGGGATTGGTGGCAATCAAACTTAATATGGAACAAGCATACGATAGTATGGCTTGGGATACCCTTAGACAAGTCTTGGATTATTTTGGTTTTCCAGGGAATTTCTCTAAGCTCATTATGGATTGTGTTAATGATCCAGTTTTCTTAGTGCATATCAACGGAGTGGAACTAGATCAACAAAGTGGAACTAGATAAAATTCAAGGGAGAAGCGGTTTTAGGCAGGGATGCCCTCTCTCTCCTTACTTATTCATACTTTGCTCCCAATTACTTACTAATGCTTTTTTAGCCAATGGTGATCGTTTGGGCTTGAGAATTGCTCCTTTGATTCCAAGGATCTCACATTTGTTGTTTGCAGATGATATATTGATCTTCTCTAGTGCTGAAGTAGAGAATGTTAAGAAGATTATCAAAAATCACTAAGAGTTATTGCAATTGGACGGGTCAGCTAGTAAATGTATCAAAATCTACTTTTGTTTATAGTAAGAATATGGAAAGGAGGAGGAAGATTATCTTGAAACTCTTGGGGTTCAAGAAGACTAATGAACTCAACTATTTGGGCAACAAAATCACCTTAAAAAGGCGTATGGCTTCAGACTTCTCAGGCATTCTGGAAAAAGCAGCTCTTAAATTAGATATTTGGGGAAAGAAGTTCATATTTACAGCTAGCAGGATTACCCTTATCAATTCGGCATTACAATCCATCCCAGTTTTCTACACTGCTATGTCTTTGGTACCGTTATTAGTGTTAAAAAAAATTGTCAGAATGTGCAGGGAATTTATCTGGAATAAAAGCAATGGAGATAGTGGATTGCATTTTGTATCATGGAGGGAGTTATGTAAACTGAAAGAACAAAGGTGGTCTCGGTATTCAATCTGCTGTTGTTCTATATAACCCCTTAGAGCCAAATTGGTTTCGAATTTCTTGAAGAAACCAAATTCAATTTTCAGTAAATCAATATCTACTAAATATGGGAGGAATGTATGGGAGGAAGAGGTTAAATCGAACTCTTCGTCAGCTTGGAAGTTGTTAAAAAGTGGTGCTAAAGCTTTAAAACAAATTGTTAGGTGGAGCATTAAAGATGGTGTATCTGTTAACATTTTGGAGGATATATGGATCCTTGATAGAAGATTGGATAGCTGACCTACATTCATATCAATTGAAATTGATCGTTTAAATAATCTTTCATGCTTCATAGCGGAAGTTGATTGGGTGACAGAGAAACTTTAAGAATACTTTGGAGATAAAATGGTGAAAATTATTTGTAATATAAAGATTGATTCTGATAGTCAAGGAGATAATTTGGAGTTGTTGAAATTGCATTCAGGAAAAACATTATCTAGGATGGTAAAAGTTAAAAGAGCTGTGAATGAATATTTTGAACCATGGTGGATCAAAGACTGGAATTGTATCAGGAAAAGTAAACTTAATCCTATAGTTTTTTTTTCTGGTGGAAATTATTGAAGAATGCAATCCCCACAATGGATTTCTTGGTGCATAGAAGGTTGGCTGATATGAACCTTTGTCCTAGAGGATGTAATATGATTGAAAATGGAGAACATGTAGCGGTGAAGTGCTTGATTTTAAAGCAGATTTTTAAGAAGGCCGAAATCTAGGGATTCTTTATTCCCGATTTAAACAGCCTAGAATGTTTGTATTTCTTAAGAAAACAAGGGGAGGAGAACGCTTTTATGGCCAATCTTTATTGTACTCTGGTTTTCAATTCTTGGAAGAGTAGGAACATATTGATTCATGAAGGCAAAGAACTTGGAATTGGTATCATTGTGACAAATGTCATCATCCAGGCTTCTAGTTCATCTTGTTTGATTCTTTCGGACCACTGGGACACTAAACAGCATAATAAGCTGATTTCTTCTTATTGGCACCCCCCTCCACCCGGATGGATCAAGGTGAACATAGATGCTGCACTTCTTCTCTCTAATGAGGCTGGCATTTGAGGTATCTTTAGAGACCATAGATGAAGGATGCTTCTTGCATTTGGTTTCTCATTAATGCATTGGGATGTTGGATTTCTGGAGCTTTTTGTTGTTCGTTCTTTGAAGAAGGTTTTACAGAACTAGATGCTCAATGCTAAAGGATTAATTGTAGAGGGAGACAACTACAATGTCATTACTTGCAAAAATCGGCTGGTCTTCATAGACGAGAGGTGGATAATTCTAAATGAGAAGACTTGGAGTTTCTAAAGGAGTTTGAGGTAATTCTATTCCAATTTGTTAATAGAGGTTGTAATAAGTTAGCTCATTGGTGTGCTAATCATGCCTTGAAAGGTGATTTTTTTTGGGACTTGTTAGAAGTGAATAAGGTTCCTCCTAGTTTCTTTTCTTTGTTAAAAGAGAAAAGTGATAGATTTACTATCACTTAGTTGGTTGTTCTTTCCTTTTTTTTTCTTATTAATGCTATTGGCAGTTTATAAAAAAAAAAGATAAACATGAGGACTTTCGAAGAACATATGATTTTCTGAATAACTTAGTCTCTGTGATATATTTATATATTAAGATTTGCATGTGCAAGATGATCCAAAGTACCAAATAGTAAATGAGTTTTTTGGAGCCAATGGTAAATGGATTCTACGGAACCAATGATAAAGAAGTTTTTCAGAGCCAAATGGTAAAAGAATGATCAAAAACTTGACTGTGTACCTTATCAATATAAAACTCTGGTACTTTCGGGCGGATGTTTTAAATATTATGATTATGTATTTTATGCATTTAATGAAATGATATAAAGAAAGAGAAGTTTATGAAAAAGAAATAAAAAAATTTAAGAAAAAAGGTTCAAGAAAACTAATTATGAAAATATTCTACAGCATCTACCTATCAAATGTCTAATATGATCTTTCTTTTTTTATTTTATGTTTAATGTTATGCTTTAATTATTTTATGAATTTATGATAAATGTCTATTATCTACTGAGCATTCGCTCACCCTATTTTTGGGAATGTTTTTCAAGAGATCCTGCTAGAGAGTGATGACAGAACGACATTTTAACTACCGTCTTAGAGGACCTCAAGATGTCAAATTTTTATGATTGTGTTATGTAATGTGTCAGTTTGATGTATTGTGGATTATTGTGATGTTTTAGTTTATGTTTTGAGTGATTTTATGTTTTGATGTAATTGAGATGTTTCAGTTTGAATGTTTAGTGGCTCTTTCTTACATGGTTATTGGATAATATTTATGTTTATGTCAATTGTGAAATGAAAATTTTTTATGATATAAAATAAGTGTTCTCCATATGACCGTCTATTCCTGTCTTGTTAATTCGGGCTAGCCGGGCCGGGTCGTGACAACATTGGTATCATAGACAAATGTTTAAGAATACTGATCAATATGAAAGAGTCTATAAGCTAATTATATGAGTCTTAAAATATATAGGATGTGTGAATTATATGAATTTTTTACTTATGATTTTGTGTTTTGTCTCAGGAATATGGATGCTGATTAGAATACCACTGATAATATTGGGAATGAAAAAGAGATAGAGCTACCAACGGTGTACCCTGAGCCTACTACCATTACGGGCAATATAGGTGAAGCTGGGTGGGCGCTACCTACAATAACATATCCTCCATGAGATGACAGCAACGCCACAATGGAATCATTTATTCATATGATGACAGCGATGACTCAGATGATCAAGAAATCCCAGACTCAGACTAGTGGCAGTGGGAGTACTTCTATGGATAAGAACTTAAAGTTAGTTTCAAAATATGAAGCCTCCGCTGTTTTCAAGTGGTGGACCCATAGAGGCTGAGAATTGATTGATGAGAGTAGAGAAGATTTTGGAGGGTATATCTTGTCCTGAGGATAGGAAGGTTACTCTCGCTGCTTATGCCTTTGATGATGAGGCAGAAAGGTGGTGACGGAGCCAGATATAAGTGACTTTTAGAGGTCGAGCTAGCCGTCAAGTCTCCTGAGGAGATTTTATGAAGGTATTCAAAGATTGGTTTGTGTCATATCAGCTAGGAGAAAAATACAATACAAGTTTAACAGTCTGGTTCAGGGATCGTTCTATTTCACAGTATAAGGCAAAATTCACTATGCTGTCCAGATATGCCCCTCACCTGATACCTAATAATACTAAAGAGAAGTTTCACTGCTTCCTGTCTGGACTGAAGGATATAATAAGTCAGTCTCTCATACTTTTTTAGATTGAAGACTATTTTACTTTGGTGGAAAAGAGCTAGAAAGATCGAAATGGATTTACAGTCGACTCAGAAGACGAGGGATTTCCAAAAAATAAAGATTGAGGGCAGGCCAAAACCCACTCAGTCTGGAGTGTCTACTTGAAAGAGGCCCAGACCCAGCAATTCTAACAACAGTGCTTCAGCTGCTACAGTGTCCAATAAGTATGGAAGGATGCATAAATGATAGTCTCTCTAGCACTAACACTTGTTACTGGTGTCATTAGCTAGGGCATATGGAAAAGTCTTGCCCTCTTCTGAGACAGAAATCAGTTACAGAGGTCAGGACAAACAATAATACCTAAAGAACAGCTGGCAGAACAAGAGCTGTGGAGTCTACAATATATATTCCTTCTTAGGGCCGGACTTCACAAAATGTTCAGCATCGAGTCTATGGATTGTCCCAATAAGAAGTTAAAGAGTCTCCTAATGTTGGTACAGGTATGTGATTTAATTAATTGTCAATGAAAATTTTATATGATACAGATGAAAACTGAATGTTATGTTTTATAATGAATGTTATGACTTTTATATGATTAGGACAATCTTAATGTATAACAAACCTGTAAAAGTATTATTGGATACTAAAGCGTCACACTCCTTTATTTTAGAAGAGTTTGTTAGATCCTCCAGTATATTTCCTACAATTATGTTGAAATCGTTGTCAGTTCTAATACCAAATATTTCAAATATAATAGAAATCAATAGGAGATGTCATGTGAATTTGAGGATAAGTGATGAGAAATTTAAAATAGATTTGATTATTTTGTTATTGTTTGAATTTGATACAATCATAGGTATGGAGGATTAGTTATCTTACCATTTCGTAACAATTAGGGCTGCAAACGAACCGAGCCGAGCCGAGTATGTGAGTGTTCATGTTTGTGTTCATTTAATATCAGCTTCTTCATGTTTGGTTTATGTTTGTTCGAGCTTTAGCATTTGTGTTCATGTTTGGTTCATTTAAATTAAGGAGTGTTCATGTTCGGTTCATGTTTAGTTCATGTTCGTTCGTTTAGTGTTTATCGAGCTTGTTCGCGAACATATTTAACTAATTTTTTAACTATCAAACAAACACGTTCATAAACATATCTATGAAAGCAATTGTGTATATAACAAAGGTAATTATTATTTATATTTATTAATTATATAGTCAAATATTAATTATTTTCAACGAGCTTATTCACGAGTTCAAAATCGAACACGAATCAAGCTTTTGACGAGCTTCTTATCGAGCTTAATGTCGATCTTGTTCACGAACTTCAAATGATGTTGTTCGCGAAATGAGCCGAACGCATTAGTGTTCAAGTTTGTTTATTTAAGAATCGAGTAATTAAAATATTGTTCAAGTATGTTTGTTTAGTTAATTAAACGATCTCAAACGAGCTTTAATCGAAGCAAACAATGAGTAGCTCGTCGAACGTTTGGTTCGCTTGCAGCCCTAGTAATAATAGATTGTAATAAAAAAGATGTTAGATTTCAAATGCCAATAGTGAAGGAATTTAAATTTTAAGGAGATAAAGAAATAACTGTTATTATAATTTCATTTTTAAAAACTTATCAATTGTTGAGAAAATGATATGAAGGCTTATTGACCTATTTTAATGAAAAGAAGGCAGAAAGAGGGCTGAAAAATATTCCAATTGTTCAGAAATATCTAGAAGTGTTTGCAGATGATTTATATACCTTACCTCCAAGTGAAGAAATAGATTTCTCTATTGAATTGGAGATAGAAGTTGAACCTGTTGCTAAAATCCCTGACATAATGACAATAAAAGAACTAAAAGATCAATTGCAAAGAGTTGTTGAATAAGGGATTCATCAGGCCTAGTACCTCCACTTGGGATGCTCCTGTACTGTTAGTGAAGAAGAAGGATGGAAGCTTAAGGCTCTGTATAGATTACAGAGAATTGAACAAGCTAATAACGAAGAATAAATATCCTCTCCCAAGAACAAGGGTTTGTTAGATTCATCTTCTGCAAAGCACTGGAACAGTCATCAAACACTATTTTAACCTCTAAAAAGCATCTTCACATTGAGTTGTCCATTCAAACTTCACTGTTTTCTGAGTTAATCTGCATAGTAGCATAGCAATCTACGAAAACCCCTCAGCAAACCTTTTGTAATATCCAGCTAAACTCAAACAACTCCTAACATCAATCACTGTAGCTAGTCGAGGCCAATCTGCTATAGCTTGCATCTCATACTAATATATAGAAATCATTCCATTATTGATCACATACCTCAGAAAATTCACTCTTCAGCAAAAATTCGCACTTGGAGAACTTAGCATACAATTCATTTACTCTCAATACCTATAACACAGCCCTTAAGTGAATTGCATGCATCTCTTCATCTAGGGAGTAAACCAGAATATCATCTATGAATACAATCACAAATAGATAAAAAAATGACTCAAAGATTCTATTCATGAGGTCCATAAATATGGCAGGGGCATTTGTATGACCAAAAGGCATATCCAAAAATTCATAATACCCATATCTGTTACTGAAGACTGCATTTGTTATATCTTCTTCTCAAATACTGAGTTGATGATACCCTGACCTAAAGTCAATCTTTGAAAATACTGAAGCATCTTTCAACTTATCAAACATATAATCTATCCCAAGGAGAGAATATTTATTCTTCACTGTCAGCTTGTTCAATTCTCTATAATCTATACAGAGCCTTAAGCTTCCATCCTTCTTCTTCACGAAGAGTATAAGAGCACCCTAAGGGGAAATATTAGGCCTGATGAATCCCTTATCTAACAACTCTTACAATTGATCCTTCAATTCCTTCAGTTCTTTTATTAATATTCTGTAAGGGGCTTTAGCAACATGTTCAACTCCTGTTACCAATTCAATAGAGAAATATCTATTTCTCTAGTTACAGGTAAGACAAGTAAATCATCTGCAAACACTTTTAGATATTCCTGAACAACTGAAATATCTTTCAGCTCTCTTTCTTCCTTCTTCTCCTTCTTAACATAGGCCAAGAAGCATTCATATCATTTCCTCAACAATTGATAAGCCTTTAAAGATGAAACCATAATAGCAGTTATCCATTTATTTCCTTTAAATTTAAATTCCTTCACTCCTGACATTTGAAATCTAACCTCCTCCTTATTGCAATATATAGTCACAAAATGACAAGATAACCAATCCATATCTAAATTATATCAAATTCAGACAATGACAAAATAGTCAAATATGCTGCTAAGTTATCATCACCTATCCTCAAATCCACATAACATCTCCTATTAGTTTTCATTTGATTTTCATTTAGCATTAGAACTGATAACGATTTCAATATAATTATAAAAAACAGATTGACGGATCTAACAAACCCTTCTAAAATACAGGAATGTGACACTCCAGTATCAAATAATATTTTTACAGATTTGTTACACATTAAGATTGTTCCTAATCACATAAAAGTCATAATATTTATTAAAAAATATGACATTCACTTTTCATTCATATTATATAAAATTTTCACTGAGAATTAATTAAATCATATACATCTAACAACATCAGGAGACTCTTTAACTTTTTGTTGGGATAATCCATAGACTCGAGGCTGAACATTCTGACGAGTCTGATCTTGAGAAAGAACAGATGCTTTAAACTCCACAGCTCTTGGTTTACCAGCTATCCTTTCGGTGTTACTGCTTGTCCTGGCCTCTATAACTAATTTTTGTCCCAAAAAAGGGCAAAACTTTGACATTTGTCCTGGTTGATGGCACCAGTAACTAGTATTAGTGTCAGAGATGCACTCTCCTATATGCATCCTTCCACACTTGCTACACACTGTAGCAACTGAAGCACTGCTGTCATAATTGTTGGGTTTGGTCTTCTTCCAAGTAGACACTCCAGACTGAGAAGACTGAGCAGACTGAATGTGCTTTGGCCTGCCTTCAATATTTCTTTTCTGAAAGTCCCTCCTCTGAGTAGTCTGTAAATCCATCTCGATCCTTCTGGCTCTTTCCACCAAAGTGGAATAGTCTTTAATTCCAAAAGGTATGAGAGGCTGCCTTATTATATCCTTTAGTCCAGACAAGAAGCGGTGATACTTTTCTTAAGCATTAGGTATCAGGTGAGGGACATATCTAAACAGCATAGTGAATTTTGCCTCATATTGTGAAATAGAAAGATCCCCCTGAATCAGTCTGTTAAACTTGTCTTGTATTTGTATCCTAGCTAACATGAGCACAAATCAATCTCTGAATACCTTCATAAAATCTTCCTAGAAGACTTGACTAGTAGCTCGCCCTCCAAAAGTCTCTTATAACCGACTCCACCACAACCTTTCTGCCTGACCATCAAAGGCATAAGCAGCGAGCGTAACCTTCCTATCCTCAGGGCAAGACAAACCCTCCACAATCTTTTCTACTCTCATCAAACAATCCTCAACTTCTATGGGCCTACCACTTGAAAACAACGAAAACTTTATATCTTGAAACAATATTAAATTTTTATCCATAGAAGTATTCCCACTGTCACTATCCTGAGTCTGGGAGTTCTTGATCATCCAAGTCATTGTTGTCATCATCTGAGCAAATAACTCTATTGTGATGTTCCTACCACCTACTGGAGGATCTGCTACTGTAGGTAGAGTCCTCCCAGCTTCACCTACATTGCCCTCAGTGGTAGTAGACTTAGGGTGCATCGTTAGTAGCTCTATCCTTTATTCATTCCTAATGTCATCAATGACATTCTGCTCATGATTCAATGAAAGAAAGAGCTACTAAACATCCAAATTGAAATATTCCAAATTCATCAAAACAAACTATCACTCAAAACATAAACTAAAAATATCACAAAAGTCCACAATACATCAAACTGACACATTACATAACACAATCATAAAAATCTGACATCCTGATGTCCTCTACGACGGAATGTAAACTGTCGTTCTTCCATCACTCTCTAGCAAGTTTTCTTAAAAAATATTCCCAAAATACGGATGAGCAAACGCTCAGCAGGTAATAGATATTTATCATAAATTCATGAAATAATTAAAAACATGCCATTAAGCATGAAATTAAAACAAATAAAAGACCATATTAGATATTTGATAGATACATGATGTAGAACATTTTTCATAATCAGTTTTCTTGAACATTTTTTCTTAAACAATTTTCATTCTTTTTCATAAACTTTCCTTTTTTATAGTCTTTAATTAATGTATAAAATACTTAATCATAATATATAAAACACTCGTCTCGAAAGTACCATAATTTTGTACTGATCAGGTACATAGTCAAGTTTTTGGCTATTCCTTTGACATTTGGCTCCGAAGAACCCCTTAGCCATTGGCTTCGTAGAACCTCTTTACCATTGGCTCCGAAAAACTCTTTTACCATTTGATACTCCGGATCATCATGTACATGTAAATCATAATATATAAATATATCATAGAGATAAAGTTATTCAAAAAATCATATGTTCTCCGAAAGTCCTCATATTTATTTAGATATCAGTTATGCCTTAGATTTTGTTTTACAAGTTTAACATTCTTTTAAAAATAAACATAATGACATGAATATAAACATAACATATGAAAATGAAGCAAATAGAAAAATTCATAAACATTAATATGTGAAAATTCATAAACATTACTCTAAAAAAATTTCTCTTCCAAAAATCTTTGAGAACAAAGGAGAAATGTAAATTCTATGCATACCTTAGTCTACCCGTATGTTACACCGATACACCAATTTATGAAGGCGTGCTATATCCGATACACCGATACACGGATACGCCTCCGATATGCCACTAATACATGTCGGATACGCCAAAGCCGTATCCAATTAAAATACTATTTAATTTCAAAAGGGCACGCGTATCGGATACGCGTGTCCATTGAAAAACAAAAAGAAATCCGAAAAAAATGCGTTCTATTTACCATGGTTTAAAATTGCGCAATATGAGGCTCGCCTTGAGGCCCGCCCTTGCGCAATTCCAGTAAAAAATGCCTCGATGCTTACGCCTCTAGTTTTTTTATGAGGCTTGCGCCTCAACTTGGTTGAGGCCCGCCTCGCCTCATTGGCATGAAGCTTACGCCTCATGCTATATATATTAAAATTTATATAAATTTTGAAGTAAATGTCCGACATTGAACTCTATAGGAGAGGAGAAATGGGAGAGAGCAGTTCATCATAATGATGATCAAATAAAGATACCCTTAGTGATGACAGTGCTGATGACTTTATGAGTTCTTATGTGATATGTCATTGCTATTTATTTTTGAAAATTTGAATTATATGTTAATGAAAAGAATACTGGGATTTGGGAAAGATAGGATTTTGAGTTGAACTATATTTCATGTTGTCTTATTATTGGGATATTTTGATTTCACTTTATATCTTATATTTTTTTATGTTTTATATTATTCACTCATTAGTATATAAAAAATTTATCATTTTATGTTTACACAATCTTTTGACTTATACCTCAAAACACCTTGAGGCTTACGCCTCGCCTCACGAATGAAAAACGCCTCAGTACCCGAATACACAATTTTAAACATTGGTATTTACTTCCGCTGCTGCAAGCAAGGTTCTCTCATTTCCGAGATGGATTTGAGTCTCTTGATGATATAATAATATTAGAAGTTGCTGATCTTTCACTTGATGAGCCAGAATTAGAAGCTATGATATTTATTGAAGATGATATAGTAGTTCAAAGACAAACCACCGAAGAAGCTAATGATATAATTCCTTCTATTTAGTTAAAACTTCATGTGCTAGACAATTTATGTTTATGCTTTTGTTGTTGTACTAGACATTTAATGCTTACTTATATTTTGATATTATAAGCTACAGGCTTCAAATGATGTTGTCTTCTTCTTCTTTTTTTTTTTTGTAATTTCAAATATTATGCTTTTATTGCTTTCTTAATTGTTATGTATGATTTATAAATTATAATGTCGTGTCCGCGCCGTACCCGTATCCTGTTTTTTTAAGAATTGGCGTTTCCCGTATCTGTATCGTGTCGTATCTGTGTCGCCATATCCGTATCGGTGCAACATAGGTCTCCCCTTAGTCTCCTCTACATTTTTCCCCAAGTCCCTTTGCCGGAAAAGCCGTCAGAAATGCCGCCCGTCGCCCTTGCGTTCGCCTCTCCCATCCGCTTCTCTCCTTCACACGGTTCGGCCGAAAGAAATAATGGGGATCTAATGAAATTGTGTCCCCTTAAGAGAGATGATGGTTAATATTAATTGCATAAAGTCTTAATTGTTCTCAAATATCTCCACTTTAATATTTACTAAGGGTAGTTTAGGCATTAAGCGAAAATTGCCATATATTCTTTATATCAATTTGCTTGAAATTTTGCATAGAATTTTATAAAATTAATTTCGTCGAAATCCAAAGACTATGAAATTTCACCTAAATTTTGTCGCGACGCATCAAGATGCGTGCAGCACTTACAATCATCGATTTCAGGTTTTACATCTCAAGCGGAACTACAAGTTATCCAAGAAAGCTTAGATGCCACATGGATCAACTGCAACTCCAACACAGCGATCAAAGCCAACCAGCACATCCCTTATCATTAAATCAAAATATCCACCAATTGCATCACCTAAGCTATTACATGCTTTTTTAATTCATTGGAGTTCACACAAAAACCAAGCAGGTATTAACGGGCTGTTTGGTTCAATATAATTTAGATAATAATGTTATCTAGATAATAGTTTATTATCATATAGAAATCATAACTATCAAATGCAGTACATTTAGTTCAATCTTATCATTCTAACAAAGAAATTTTATATGGAAATATCAATTATTACTTTGATCTTTCATTTTTGCGGCATCATTTATTTAAGTCATTCGAAAGCCTAGCTTTTAGTTGTTGGCAAATTTGACCAATATCTAGAATAACAAAATAAAACATGAACCATGAATGTCAGGTATTAAATTGCTATTTAAATATGTAATCAAATTAAACAACTGGTGTTTGCTAATAACATGATACTATATAAAAGATGTGAACTAACCAAATAGCCTCTTAGAAAGATTCTATATTGATTCAAGTATGCAAAGCCTTGTCAAAATCATAAAGATGAATTGGGTGTTTGAGACTTCCCAAAAACAAAATGCCCACATGGAAAGCTCAAGCCTGTTTAATAGAATGTCTGCAAGACTTGAATTCAAGCATAAACGCGCCACTTCAACTCTCCCAACAAATGATGCTTATCTATCCCACAAGAAATTTACCCAAAGAACATATTGCTGAGCAAATTATTTCATAAATTTGCATGTTTCACGTACACTAATCATATATCATCTAATCCAGATATCATGACTTCCTCAACTTAAATTGTACGGAAACCGCTCTCAAATAAAATCCCCGCCATTGGTTTACCACATTGTTAAACAATCATATTCTAATAGGAAGAACCTTAAGAAAATATTCAATTTATCATTTCTCTAAGAGTAGCTGGTGCTTCCAAGGTACCTTGGTCCAGTTTCAAAAGGTCAATGTAGAAATGCATGACCAAAGAGAAGTTTTTTTTTTCATCCAAAGCTATACAAAAACATTATTTCATACTCAGGAAGGTTGCTCTATCATGTTTGCCCGGTGCAAAACTAACTGGATAAACTCATAAAATAACATCAAGAAAACTTTATAGAGGGGATTTACAACTTTCTCAAGGAAATTAAAATAAAAATATAAACTTACGAGACAGCCCAAGTCCAGGCAGTGTTCTTCCATTTCCAAGTGTAATATGGTTCTTATATCTGCGATCATCAACAGCAGCAGCTACAGTTGTTATCCAAGGACTAAAAGATACTAAGGTTTTTGGGAATGGGCCTCCATTTCCAGCTGCCTGTGCAACAAAGACCCCAGCTTTCACAGCAGAAAGAAGGGCTGCATCAAAAGGATTCAAGAATGTGGTTTTTGTAGTTGATGGAGGGCTGTTTGGCCCAACTGAAAGATTAATGACGTCCACTCCATCCTGCACAGCCTGTTCACATTGCATTCCACATAAAAGCCTCTCCAAAGATATTTCATAGCAATATCAGATATTTTTTGCACGCTGGCCAGCTCAGCAGGAAATAACGGTTGGAAGCAATTTAACAAGAAAATAAATCAAGAAAAAAAAATGACAGAATCATCTCAAATAGAGTAATTGTTATAGCAGAATGTGCATTACCTCATTTGCTTGGTATCATTAATGACATCAAGATGGATTGAATTATAAAAAGTTATTAAAACCCAGCATTTTTCAAATTAAAATAGCTTTCAAGTTTTTTTTTTTTTAAATAGCTTTCAAACATAGATGTACAATCATTAGATGATAATTTTGCAGACATTCATTGAAGGAGGAGACACCGGATGACATCTATAACAGTATGCCATAAGAAATTCTAGTAATCCTCAGCAATCATAGGTATGCACACACTAGATAGTACCTGATCAATAGCAGCTACCACATCAGATACATAACCACCAAAAAGCCTATAGAGAACTTTGTATATAGCAATCCTGAAAAAAAATAAATAAATAAAGCTACCACACTGCTTATAAGATCCAAAATTTAAAGTTATCTTCATATAATAAATATGGCGCATAACCTGGCCCGTGGAGCCATGCCGCTGGCCTTGCCAAACTCATGCCCATGCATTCTCACTGGAATTCCATTATTTCCTGCCGCTATAGCTGCTGTATGACTGACAAAACATAGGATTGAACAAAATTAAAATGAGGAACATTAATTATAATATTTTCATGTCAATTAACAAGGATTATTAAATCTAAAACAAACTGCAAGGAAACAAATCTAAAATAGTTGCATTTCAACAGAAATTGCAATGGATACTAAAGGTGAACTTTACTACTGACAAATAGATGCTATAAACTGTATCAAAAATAGGTTAAGTTTGTTCAACAATGAACATGATATGATAAACTCTTCTATGTAACACTATCTACAAGAAATGCTTGCTTCAATAGCAATAGCAACTAACTTCTATGGATTACATGGCCATCCTGAAATGGGCTGTAAACTAGCAAACAGAAGCAATAGTCATAAACCCGGACACCTTAACACATTTTGAACATGATTGATTCAATAATCTTTACAGACAAATCACATGCACAACTTCAAAATGCATAAAAAAGTCTATCAATGAGCCAGCGACAACTTCTACACAAAAGTAGGTAATTTCAAGTAGAAATTATCATGCAGTTCATTTTGCTAACTAGCATCTTTAGCAGTAAACAACTAGTAAAAAAATCATTCTACTAAACATAAAGACCAATTCCACATGCATATATGCTGCCAGCGTGACTCAATTTCAGCGCTAATCACATAACAAGGAGCAAGAAAGCAAGATAATGCACTTTTATGTGCTAGGTGAGCGCAATAGTGCATATAACACAAAAGTGTGTTATTTTATCAGCTACGCTTATCCACTCTCTCCTCTATCCATCAAGTAATTACTTGTCCTCTTTTCTTACTATTTTCATTCAATTTTTTGTTGGTTGATTGCTGCCAATATTGTGTTGCTATATTGTAGCTTTGAGTTTGATTATTATTGTTTATATTGTTCAATTTGCATATATATATATAATCTTATAAGCTTGACGAGAAGAAATAAACAAAATGTCAAATCAAGTTAAACTACTTACAAGATTCAATATTAAAATATTATGTCATTCATTAAGTTTCATGTATGTTAAAGCAATATCATGTTCAATTTATATGACATTAATAGTATCTTTTTTATTAGGATAATTCTCTCATATTATTTCAATTATCATGATTTTTTCAATTTTACTGTATTTCAAAAACGTGTACATCAGGTAATGCTCTATGCTATGGCTCCATAGGACCTTTGCGCTCTGGTGCATTATTCACTATTAGCAAGTTTATCCAACAACAACAACATCAAGCCTTTGTCCCACTACGTGGGGTCGGCTACATGAATCCTTTTTCATCGTTGTGTCCCCGGTTAAAAGTCAAATTCTCATTTAAATCTAATAAAGAAATATCATTTCTAATATTTTCTAACCAAGTCTTTTTAGGTCTACCTCTACCTTTCTTAACATAAGTCAAATCTAACACCTCAACTTTTCTAACCGGGTCATCGGAAGGCCTCCGTTTAATGTGACCAAACCATCTAAGACGACTATCTCTAATCTTATCTTCCACTGGAGCTACTCCAACCTTTTCACGTATATGCTCATTTCATATCCTATCTCTAAGGGTCAAGCCACTCATCCACCTAAGCATCCTCATCTCTGAAACACTTAACTTAGTATTATGCTTCTCTTTTAATGGCCAACATTCGGCACTATAAAGCATTGCAGATCTCACCACCATCTTATAGAATTTTCCCTTAAGTTTGAGGGGAACTTTTCTATCGCACAATAAGCCCGATGCATTCCTCCACTTCAACCATCCAACTTGAATTCTGCTGATAATATCCCCATCAATTTCACCATCACTTTGAACAATATATCCAAGATATTTAAAACGTGTACTCTTATTAATGACTTGATCGTCCAAAGTCACAATCTCATCACTAGGTCTATTGCTACTAAAATTAGACTCCATATATTCAATTTTAGATCTACTCAAGCGAAAACCTTTAAACTCTAAAGTTGACCTCCAACTCCCTCTCTAGACTTATCAACAAGAAGAATATTATCAGCAAAAAGTATACACCAAAGTACATCCTCTTGCAAATGTATACTATTAGCAAGTTTATCCACAAGGAAAAATTCATATAGATAATCCATTAATGCTAACTTAATAGCAAACATGGTTCAACAAATTAAGAATTCAAGATGTTACTTCAGAAATGTTACAAGCTACATCTATGTCTTTGAATGACATATTGCTGACTAAGATTACATTAGTTGTTATTTGGTATGCAGTAGATTGAAACATGAGCATTAAGAGGCTTACGTTCCATGCCCATCACCATCTAGAGGAGATGGAAAATCTACTGCTGGATTAAACGCCCCAGCTGCTATGGCAGCTTTTGCGAAATGTTGAGCTCCAATTATTTTTCCATTGCAAAAGCTTCTCTTAGTCTCTGGATCAATTTCACATTTCCCTCTATATCGAGGAAGAGGACCATATGGATCAGTATTGTAGGTAGCAAAGCTTGGGTGCTTTGGAAAAACTCCTGAGTCTATGAGGCCAATAACAACATCTTCCCCTGCTTTGTCAAAGCCTCCTCCTGTTGGCCATACTCCTGTTGGAAGTCCCAAGAACTGTGGTGTATGCGTTGTTAATTTCCTTACCTTCCCATCTTTCTCCACATACTTCACTCCAGGGGCTTTGCTCAGAGCCGTAGCCTAAAAATCAAATCACGACGCATGAATGTTAAACAACACAAACAAATGGAAGTTCAAACGTAAGTGCATGCACAGAAGATAAAAAAAAGGTTGTACATAACGGGCTACCTGTTCAGGAGTCAAATGAACGGAGAAACCATTTAAAAGATGGCAATAGCTGTAGATTTTCTTATATGACTTAGCTTCAAAAAGTAAGTCAAGAAGTTCATCATGCTTTCTCTTCAGGTAAAGAGAGTATGATGTGACAGATTCACTGCAGATCATAGAACAAAATGACAAGAACTTGGTCAACTAGTAGAGTGTAGTGAAAAATAAGAGTTGGATGAATGTATAAAACAAAATTCACAGAAAGAACCAACTCAGACTATACAACTATGTAATAACTATTACAAGTATTCTAAATTCAAGTGATGGCAGGAACAAGTGACGTGCTAGAACAAAATTCTTAAAGGTCTTCACATTCCAAGAATTATTAAACTGTAAAAAATTTAATACAGGAACAAAATCAAGCTTTTATCCCACTATGTGGGGTCAGCTACATGAATCCTTTTTCTCCATTGTGTCCTATTAAAAGTCATTTTTCGTTTAAATCTATAAAGAAAGGTCTTTCCTACTATTTTCTAATCAAGTCTTTTTAGATCTGTCAAAAATATGATAGCATTAAAAAAAAAAGAAGACAAATGGAGCCAACATGAATTTCAAGGAAATATGAGATCAAAATAAAAC
This sequence comes from Dendrobium catenatum, assembly GCF_001605985.2. Taxonomy (NCBI): domain Eukaryota; kingdom Viridiplantae; phylum Streptophyta; class Magnoliopsida; order Asparagales; family Orchidaceae; genus Dendrobium; species Dendrobium catenatum. The sequence goes on along the minus strand of NW_021320142.1, from coordinate 1,108,500 downwards.
GTTTGTCAAGAGCAGAAATCAGTTTTGAGTATTAGGCCTTCATCTGTGGAAATTAGTCATGGCATGAATCGCATTCTAAGCTGTATCCTCCGTTTGGATAGCTCACCCTTCCCAAACAACTTATATCCATGCATAATTAGGCCTAAGCCCTTTTCCTTCCTAGTCCTTTCAGATCAGCTTACACATTGTAAATGCCTGTTAAACTTTTTAATGTAATATTCCAAGCTGCGTGCATAAGAGGGAGAGAGGGAAGGAGGGACCTGGTTATATCCATCTCTTCCATTGAATCCTCCGCTGTTGCAGAAAATCCATCAATTCCGCCCATGTAACTGACAACGGGTTCTCCTTCCATAGTTATAAGATAAACATCTCCACTTCCAAAACTGACAAATGGTAGAAGCAGAAAAACGAAGAGACAGAGATCCATCTTGTTCAGCATTTATCAACGCCAATGAAATGTCCCTGCTGTAAATGCATAAGATGCACGACCATGACAAAAATTCAATGGTAAATTGGAAAGTTTCAAATAGCCAAATATTTGAAATCTTCAAATGAAAGATCTGTAGTTTAAAGTTTCGGCTTCATTAAGTTTCCCAAATGATCAGTAAAAGACAAAAAAATAAGAGAGCATAGGATAAAAGTTTTTCAGCAAAGTCAAGCCACAGCTTAAAGTTTAATATATTTTAGATACATTTTACATGCCACATAGAAGGGAGCATCCACAAAAGATTTTGTATGCTTATGAAAGATCCAAAAAATTAAATTCAATTAATAATTCAGAAACAAAAAATTTACAATATTTTGAATGGATAAAAAAAGTGAGCTTCTTGGAGTATAGTCAGCAAAAATAATTTCCTAATGACAATCCACCTACTCGACAATCCCAAATCTCAACTTAAATTGGTTAAGTAGAAAACTCCAAAACTTCAAGCCTTAAACTAAAAGACGCATGCAAAGGTTCAGTCAGAAACAGAACAATCATTTAATAAACAAAATTATAGGACAGAATACCATTATGAGTTCTAGTGACAAAGAAAGCGTAACTCTCCTGGTTGGATGGCTCTGTGACAACACTCTGGAGAAAAAAGTGTTGGGGAGTGTGATCCAAAGGACATCAAACTTGCAATACTGATTGAACTTATATTCAATCCAAAAGCTTAAGCTAATGAAAGAGGGATAATTACTTTGTATTTCTGTTAGCTGAATACCAAACGAATCTAAAGAAAAAAAAGGGAGAGAAGCAACAATGCTGTAGCAGCTTCTGTGGGCAAATTAGAGGAGATGAGAGAAACTACAAAGAAGAGAAGAAAAAGGTGGGGAAGAAGGTCAAGGATCATTGATTAATAAAACCTAGTTTACAGCCATTCATACTGAAAAGAACTCCGGTCCACATCTCTTCGAACAAGGCCTTCCATATGCGACTCATGAAACTACTATTGTGATCTGATATAATAGGTTTTACGTTCCATGAAGGCAACATATTTCGGCAATGAAGGTTGTTGCTATGGTGCTTTCATTGAAACAAACAATGAGAGAGAGGTGCGTGCATTTCGTTAAGTGCATTAAGTGATCAACAACAACGAAAAAGTTAGCCTTCCTATAGTCCATGATAAAGTCCATTATTAACTCTTTCCAAGCAAAGAGCGAAATATGCAATGGTTGAAAGAGAACAATTGGTACGAGTAGCAGACATTTGGTGTCATGACAAATTGAGCAAATCGAAATAAATAGAGGCATCAATAGCTAAGCGAGGCCAATGGAAATGCTATCGAAGTCTATTCATAGTTTTTGAGTAGACCGCCAAGTCCACCCACAACACCAGTGGTATAGTTGAAGTTCTTGCTTCAATAAGGAAGTCGAAACTACTATGAATAAGTCCATCATGAAATTGAGTGTAGATCAATATAGAATATCTAACTAATTTGAAGCTCCCACTACAAGATCAAAATCAAGTGCTTAACATACGAACAAGGGTTATGATTGAACTAAAAAAATTGTTAAAAATAAATAAATTTTCAATGTTTAATTTACAATTTCCACGTTAAGCACTTGAAATTATTTTTTATTTATAAGCAAGTTTAGGCTTTTAATAGGACACAATGGAGAAAAAGGATTCATGTAGCCGACCCCACGTAGTGGGATAAAGGCTTGATGTTGTTGTTGTTGTTGTAAGCAAGTTTAGGCTTGATTAAAGTATTTGGTTTAAGCACTTGAAATTATTTTTCATTTATAAGCAAGTTTAGGCTTGATTAAAGTATTTGGTTTAACCACCCCATGTGGAATTTTAGTGGTTTCACTCCACTACCTTCTTTGCTTCCCTAGATCTAATTTTTTTCCCATTAGTTTTTTGAATTTTGAGTTTTAGAACTTGATATAATAGCTTAATTATTGTCAGAATGAAAAAAAAAAGGTGTTGATGTTTTTAAAAAAAAATGGAGAATGAAATTTATTGGGTTGAGAGTTTAGTGGTTGACCCCCTGCTCTTTATGTTGTTGGCAGAAGAATTAAAAATCCCTATTTTACTCTTTGATCTATCTCACAATCTCTCATAATATATTCTCCCTTCTCCAAAGCATCATCTTCCAGCATTTCCTCAAACCCTCACACTTAAAATAATTCCAAAACAGCACCTGAAGTATCTATAAGCACGCAATTCATCATTAAAAAATAAAAATTATGATAATTTTCTAAGTAATAATTTGAGTTTAGTGTTCAAATTTATAATATTTTGAAAGCTAGAAGTTCAGTTAGTCAGGTTAAAGGGCATGAAGGTGAACTCATAATAGCCATCATGAGTTCAAAAAGCTATTTGTGTATATCCTCATTGGCCATGCTGACTTGATGATATACAACATATAAATCTAGTCTGAAGTATAAGCACCTTGAAAGTCATCGAGCATCTTGTTAGTAGTTGGGATTGAAAATTTGTGTGGAATGTTAGACTTAGTTAAGGTACCATATTCGACGCAAAATCATCATGTACCGTCTTTATTATTTACTAGAATAACTAGAGATGAGAAAGAGCTCGTGTTATGTCATATGATACCAGCTTGTAGCAACTCTTGAACCATGAGCTCCATGGCATTTTTTTTTAAATGATTATATCGATATGGGTGAAGGTGGACTAGAGGAGCATTGGGTTTCAAGTTGATTTTATGCGCATATGGCTAGCAAGGAGGCTGTCCAAAATGTTCAAAAAATAAGATATTATAACAATAAAGAAGGGAGAAGGCAGGGGCTCCTTTTTTGTGGGGGGAAGGGTTGAACCTAACAATTTTATTGTTTGCCAGAGAGGTGATAAAAGAATGCTGTGGATCCTTGGCTGGTTAGTTTAAGCAATTGATTGTAGTGTAGTTGTTTGAACTACGCCAACTGGCCTCCTAAAGGGTGATTGATTCACCTAAATGCATTAAAAAAACACCATAAGATAGGAATAATTCGTGATAATATTACCTAGTGATACCATTGAATGCCAAGAACCACATCGACACCTTGAATCAACAAGAGAACACAAGACATAATTGTTGAGATTGTAAAGAGGATTATAAATTTTAGCATTTGGTATTACAAACCAAGTTATCACCATTATCGACCAAAATGTGGAATGCTGTGTCAGAGTGATTGTGTGGAAACAAGAACAGTGATCTCAGATAAAGAAGAGAGCAGAAATAAGAGGAAGAAGAAGAAGTTGTATATCATTATTCTGAATCTCTATATCTGAGGATTACAAGTTATTATATAGCCAGTAGAAAGTAAAAGAACCAATAAGCTAACGCCACCTAAGCAAGAGATAATTATTTATCTGTTTATTATCTTTATACACTTAATATTTCCCCGCAAGCTAAAGGGTCGGTAGAGACAGTAAGCTTGTTCCTTAGTGTAATAAATCTTGGTGTTGATAGAGCTTTAGTAAAGATGTCCGCCGTTTGATCAACAGTGCTGATAGGAATAAGCCGAATGTTGTTTTGCTGAAGATGTTCCCTAATGTATTTCTGATCAATTTCTATGTGTTTTGTTCTTGCATGAAAAACGGGATTGTTTGCTAGAGCGATTGCTGATGTGTTATCACATAATATTTCCGTGGGTTCCGTTTGATCAATCCCGAATTCAGATAGGAGTCTTCGGAGCCAAATAATGTCCGTTGTAAGTGCAACAAGCGCTCGATATTCTGATTCTGTGGAGGACAGAGCAACCGTGTGCTGTTTCTTGACTGTCCAGGAGATGATGGTGTCTCCAAGAAATGAACAATATCCAGACGTCGATCTTCTTGTATCCGGATCTCCGGCCCAATCAGCATCTGAAAATGATTTAAGATGGAGATTAGTTTTTGTAATGGGAATTCCAAAAGCAAGCGTACCTTTGATGTAACGTAGTAGACGTTTGAGCATAAAGAAGTGTTGTGGTTGAGGGTCATGCATGTGTTAAGATAGTTGATTTACGCTATACGCAATGTCCGGTCGCGTGAGTGTTAAATATTGTAACGATCCTGTGGATCGTCTGTATAGCTGAGAATCCAGTGATGTATCCGAAGGATATGAGGGCGGGAATTTGGTGCAGGTGGGGTTGGCTAGCGGTTTGCAGTCAACAAGGTTCATTTGCTGAAGTATTGATGTGGCATACTGCCGCTGAGATAAGAAGTAGGTGTCCTTGTTTTTAATTATTTGGATGCCAAGGAAATCATGAACTGGACCGAGATGCTTCATAGAGAATCGGATGCTGAGTTGATTAATGACCGAATTGATTGCAATTTTGTTGTTCCCTGTAATCAATATATCGTCAACATAAACAAGTAAAAATATAGTTGTTTGCTGATTTCTAAGAGTAAGAAGGGAGGGATCCGATTTACTATGGGAGAATCCAATTGAAGTTAAGAACGAAGTAAATGTGTTATACCATTGGCGAGGCGCTTGTTTGAGACCATAGATGGCCTTGTGAAGTTTACATAGTTTACATACATGATTAGGAGCCATGGAGTCTTCAAACCCGCGGGGCTGCCTCATGAAAACTTCTTCGGTTAAGGTACCGTGAAGGAACGCATTGGCGACATCCAATTGATCTACCGTCCAGTTGTTGTAAAGAGCTACAGCCAGGAGAATGCGTATGGTTGGTAGTTTGGCTACGGGACTAAACGTCTCGTTATAGTCCAGTCCAAACTCTTGATGGATTCCGAGTGCTACCAGCCTTGCTTCGTATTTCTCGATGGAGCCATCTGCACGAACTTTTGTGCGATACGTCCACTTGCAGCCAACAATGGAGTAATCAGGTTTTGGTTCTACAAGACTCCACGTGCCCTGACGTTGGAGAGCTAGAAACTCTTGAGCCATCGCATTTTTCCATTATGGTGATTTGCAGGCTTGAGCAAATGAAGTTGGTGTGTCCAGTTCTGGAGGGGAAGTAACAGAATGGAGCAGGTTTAAACGATCTGGGGGTTTTAGATGACAAGTCTGCTTCCTTGTTACCATATGATGAGTAGGCTGTTTTACTACTTCAGGCACGGGTGGTGGAGCAGGAGATGTCGCCCGTGTAGGAGATGGACAGGCCCTGTAACACGAATCCTTACAGGAGGTATGAGTTGGATGATTAATCTGACTTACTTGAGATGCCGAGAGCGGAAGCAACAAATTCGGATTTATGGGTGAAGTAGCAGAGCTGTGTTCATTGCTAGCCACCAATGGTTTATGAAACGGAAATAAAGTTTCATCAAAAGAAATATGCCTAGATAATGTAATTTTGTTGTTTGAAATATCCAAACATTTATAGCCTTTATAAACATCAGAGTAACCAAGAAGCACACATACAGGAGCCTTTGGTTGGAGTTTATGAACGCTATGTTTCGGAGATAATGAAAAACATGCACAGCCAAAAACTCTTAGGTGACTGTAAGTAGGTTTGAAATTAAAAAATAATTCAAACGGAGTTACTTGAGAGGTAGTAAAAGAAGGTAACCGATTTATTAAGTAAGTTGCCGTGAGAACAGCATCTGGCCAGTATTGGAACGGGACCGAAGTAGTTTGCAGGAGAGTTCTTGTTGTTTCAATCAAATGTCGGTGCTTGCGTTCTGCCACCCCATTCTGTTCTGGGGTGTAAGGGCACGAGAGTTGCCGAGCTATACCGTGCTTGTCCAAGAACTGATTGAACTTGTGATTGACGAACTCAGTCCCACCATCAGACCTGAAGGTTTTAATGGTATGCATGGTATTCTTTTCAAGTTTTGTTCTAAAATTAACAAAGATCACAAATACTTCAGATTTTTCTTTCATAGGAAATATCCAAGAAAATCTTGAAAAATCATCCACGAATAGCACATAATATCGATAACCATGATTGAGCAAGTCCCCAAACATCAGAGTGAATAAGCGATAACGGAGCATTGCTACGGTTATTAGAATTTTTAAAAACTATTTTATGACATTTGGATTGTTTACACGGAAAGCAAGCAATATTTTCAGTGTTTATTTTTAGTAGCGGATTACACTGAGAAATGTTTTTCATCACCCTCTCATTGGGATGACCCAATCTATGGTGCCATTTGAGTGAATTCTTGGAGACAGCCGTGAGTCCAACTCCTGTAGTAGATGGAGTCCGACGCCTTATTGGATATATACCCGTTTTCACAGGGGCCTTGAAGCATTACCTAGTTTGTCTTCATATCCTTAATCAAAAAACCATTTGGATTAAAGGTAATTGAAATGTTGTTTTCTTGAGTAAGTTGAGAGATAGAAAGTAAATTGAACTGTAAAAATGGTGTGTGAAAAATGTGAGATAAAAGTAGCTTACGGTTGGGAGTCGGTAAGAGTCCATTGCCGGTGTTAGCAAAGTTCACCGATCTCCCATCACCTACAGTCATTGTATCGGAGCCTTGATACGGTGTGGCAATGGACAAGTTGTCCAGTGAGTTGGTGAGATGATTGGTAGCACCCGAGTCAAGAAACCATTCCGAGTAGGAGTTTTCTGAGTTTGCCGCCAAGGCTCTGGGTTGCGATTGTTGTTGTTTAGGAACATAGTCAAGGTTCGCTCGATGCCAGCAACTGGATGCCAGATGACCCCTCTTTTCACATATTTGACATATCACCTGAGAGTTTGATGAGGAGCGAGACGTCGTTGTATTGTTCGTCGATGCTCTGCCCAGAGACCTCCTGCCTCTGCCGCGAGTAATGAATAGCGCCGAATGAGGATCCGGAAATGAGGCAGCACGAGCAGTGTCAGAGGCAATGTTCACTTCTTCGCTAAGAAGCAGGGGATAGAGCTGATCCAGAGAGATAGGCGTTAACATCGTACGGATCGATGTCTTGAACGACTGGTATGCCGGTGGTAGACCGTTGAGAATGTATAGGATAATGTCTTCATGATCCACCGTGGCGCCTGATGCCGAAATTTGATCAACAATTTTCTTGATCTCAAATAGATATTGGCTTATGGATTGATTCTTGAGCGACATATTGTGAAGAGAATTCTTGCGCTGGATAACTTTTGATCTATTTGTAGATTGAAATCTTGTTCCAAGCATAGACCATATTGCAGTCGTAGAGTCGAGATGAACTACATATGGTAAAATGTTAGAAGAGATCGTAGAACAGAGGGCAGCGGCAAGATTTTGGTCCGTTAGGAGCCATTGATTGTGCTGGCGAGTTTGAGTGGAAGTTCCTTCAGATTGAGAGGGAATCGTGACCGGAGACGAGAAAGAAGAAGAAAGAAACCGATCAAACCCGTTTGCACGAAAAAATTTTGCAATTTGTGCTTTCCATACGGGATAGTTGTCGGCATCTAGCTGGATGGAGACGATCGTCTTCAAGTTCGATACGACGAACTTCAGTGCGGATGGAATCGTTGAGTCTTCCATTTCCTCCATCTCCGATTTTTCTCCGGGATCTGATGTAGCGGAGCTCATTTCTGAACCGTCTCTTCTTGCCTAGCTCTTGATACCATGTGAAAACAAGAACAGTGATCTCAGATCAAGAAGAGAGCGGAAATAAGAGGAAGAAGAAGAAGTTGTATATCATTATTCTGAATCTCTATATCTGAGGATTACAAGTTATTATATAGCCAGTAGAAACTATAAGAACCAATAAGCTAACACCACCTAAGCAAGAGATAATTATTTATCTGTTTATTATCTTTATACACTTAATAGATTGATTGGAGATATTTTGACTAAACGAAGTTGGATGAAATTATGGGTCAAACCATTTTCTTTGAAAACTTGGACTTTGGATTGAGAAATGAGGCTTGTGAGGCAGAACATTTGTGGAGCATGTTGGTCATCTAATGTGTGGAACCTAATTTCAAGTGTTGAGTGTACATCTAGTGGATCATTATCTTGTGGTGCTTCACTAAAGTCAACGAGGTTGCTAGTCTGGTCAATGGACGGTTTTCAATAAGTATTAATTAATAAAGAGAACATCTTACTCTTACAAACATGAATATTATGGAATTTCTCATCAAAACTAATGCTCTGTTTTCATTCAACTCAGTCGCTAATTGTTTTTCGACAGGTTGGTAAGGTTTGGGATGTGGTGAACAATTTGGATTTGGGAGAAATGATAGGAACAAACTGGGACACATGTGGGATCAGGATGAGGTTTGCAATAATAGGGGACGAGCATTTTGTGGTTTGTACTCGATAAGTTTTGCAAGTTTAATAGCTTGATCTAACAAGATTCGCTGATGAATGCTTGCCACTTTTCAAATTATTGATAAGTCCAAATCCAAAGCAAGTTTAGAAAAATAGCTCATTGATACTCATAACTTAATTTGACAGTGTCTCGACCTAAAGTTTACAATCAATGATTGTAGATATTTGAAACAACTTATGGAGCTCGTTGCGAATATCACGGCGCTATGAAGGACTAAAGCAATTACAACATGAGTTCAGAAAGTCCAGCTCCTAAGTTAATTAATTTTTGACAGCCATAGCCATTCCAATTGGGAAATCCATGTGAAAAGAAGTCATACCAAGCTTGTCTTCTTCGGATAATAGATGAAAACCATAATAATGCTCAATCTTTTGAATCCATGTTTATGGATTACCGCCTGTGTAACGTGTAATGATGATTTGAAGAGGTTTGAAGGGCGTCTTGCCCATTAATTCCTTCATGGAATTGCCCATAGAAGAAAGTGCTAGTTCAGTTGGTGGTAATAGGGAATTGTAGCCTTCCTTGATCTTATGAAGAGTTAATTTGAGATGCGCATCTCGTAGGAGATCATCAAATTCAGATGGTTTATCCTAGATCATATAGGTCATTCATTAAGTTGTACCACACCCTCCACCATTGGAATTGGACAAAAGTGCAGGGTTAGAGAATAAAAAAAGACACATCTGAATACTAAGGAAATCTAAAGAAAAATTTAGAAGCCACAATGATGTGGCAGCTAATACTGACAAAAGAAAGGAGGGAGTAAAAAAAATCACATAAAAAGAGAAAAAACATTGGGGAAGATGGTCTAGGATATTTCACTAATTAATAAGAACTAGCTTATAAACACTTATATACTTTTTCTCAAAGTTAACTATTTGTCGGTAACGCTCCACCGTACCCTTTAACAGTACAAGGAGTACTACTAAGTATTAACATAAACATACCATTTTCATAAATAAATCAATCAAATATAATATACTTTTGAAATATTTAAAACTATTTATTAAAAAATCCAATAGTTCTCATTCATCATATCATCAAGTATCTAATAACTTTAAACTTCAATAATATATACTTACAGAGCTACTACATAAGTTCAAAGTAATACTTCATTGGAATGTTTACATACTTTAAATTTAGTCTTACAAACAGATTTAAAACTAGTACATATAATTTAAGTACTTGCACTTAGTCTTCTCCGACGTTTTCTTTTTCTTTTCCTGTAACAACAACAAGTAAGAAAAATACTGATGAGCTATAAGACTCAATAAATTATAATAATTACAAATACAATATTATAATGAATTACAATATTGAACTCGTCATTAAATTAACTTACCACAGTTTGCAAAACACTATAAAGTCATATTGGTATCATCCTTACGGTCATTTGAGGTAGATATTGAATATTTAATATTTTAAAAGACTTGATTATATTTTTATAAACATATTCAATGGAATCCAGATAGACCAAATATTATCATCATTGAATTTCATAGAGACCCCTTTTGACACTCTAGGGGTCTCTTTTACCCCACCTACTATATAGACATTAAACTCTCTAGGGTTCCTTTTACCCTATGATGCACTGACACTTCTCCTCAAAGAGGCATGCAATGTCCGACACCGTGTCCGACACGACACTCGTCCGACACGTGTCAGACACGCCGAAAATGTGTCCGATTAAAAAATATTAAATGCAAATCAGACACGCGTGTCCGACAAGCGTATCTTAAATATTTTATGAATTTTTTTAAATATAATTTCTTGTATTTTGCAGGATTTAAACTAAATTTCTTATTTCCTATCCTTAACACCAAATCAACGTCCGCACTTAATTCCCAATCATCGAATATTCTCATTTTCAATTCTTTTTGGCGGTGAAGATATTTCATCTCCTTTCTCGGTGACTGATAAATGGCATCGACGCCTGACTCTCGACGCCTGAAATATTAATTGTTGTTTTTTGAAACTTACAAAAAAAAGCTAATGTACATGCTCGGTACCGCTAGGTATCGCTAGGTACATGCTCGATACCGCTAGGTATCGCTAGGTACTGCTCAGTACATGCTCGGTACCGCTAGATACAAGCTCGACACTACTAGGTACATGCTCGGTACCGCTCACTACATGCTCGGTACTGCTCGGTATCTTTCCATACAAATAACTTACGAACTTAAAAACAAGCAGAACTTCAAGTATCCTCTTCCTGTTGTGAGAGAAATTGGAGCACATGCTCATTTATTCAATCACTGAAGAGGAATAAAATAACTCCACAACGAGCTGAAGATTTAGTTTATGTGCATACAAATCTTCATCATATATCAAGAAAAACCCCACTTTATATGACATGTGAGAATAAAATGTGGGGTGTTGCTGAAGATGGGTTCGAGTGCCTTGATGATATAGGATTATTGGAGGTTGCAAATCTTTCTCTAGATGAACCAGAGTTGGAAGCAATGATATTCAATGATAATGATATTGAAGGCCAAAGGTCAACATCTGAATCTAATTCTATCATTCACTTCATTGAGTAGTTGGACCTTCATATTGTACTTAATGATTTTTTGCTTATATTTTTGTGGTTGTACTAGACATTTTGTACTAAACATCTTTTTATTATAAGCTAAACAAGCTATCATGAAATTGATTTATTATTGCTTGTCATTTTTAATATAATGTCACCTTAATTTCTATATATTAGATTAAAAAATTATTATGTCGTGTCCACACTATGTCCTATATTTTTAAAAAATGCCATGTCTCGTGTCTGTGTCATATCGTATCCGTGTCGACGTGTCGTTGCATCATAGCTTTTACCCCATCAACAATATAGGTTTTATATTTAAGTTTCTTTTGCCCAACTGATATTGTAGATATCATTAAATAGAATAGTCAATCTTTATTAAATAAATATTTAATAATCCTTACATGTTCATAATTCATAATTAATCAAAGTGATTATAGACTTACCACCATACTTATAATCATAAATCTGACTTAGGATGAATTTGATATATATTACTTTCAACATTGATCAACAATTACAAGACTGATTTAATCATACATAATTGTTTATCAAATCTCATATAATTATATATTTCCATGAATATACAATGGTGAATACCTCAATATATTCTCAAGAGTACTAAGTTGATCAATATTAAAAGTAATGTATATTAAATTCATTTTAAATCAAATTTATGATTATAAACATATTGATTAGTCTATAACCACTTTGATTAATTATGAATTATAAATATATACAGATTATTGAATATTTATTTAGTAAAGATTGGTTATTCTATTTTATAATATTTTTAATATCAAGTGGATAAAAGGAACCCAAATATAAAATATTTATGGTTGATGGGGCTGAAGGGACCCCAGAAATTTTAATGTCTGCATAATATGTGAGACAAAAGGGATCCCTATAAAGACAAAAGTGACCTCTATGAAATTTAATAGAGATAATGTCAATTCAATCTAGGCTCCATTGAATATATTTATTAAATATAGCCAAATATTTTAAAAGACAAAATATTCAATATATATCTCAAATAACCATAAGCGATTAATTTAATAACTTTATGGTATTTTACAAATAGTAGTATATTAATTTAATAATTAGTCCAATGTTATAATTTATTATAATATTGTATTTGTAATTGCTATTTAATTAGGATAATTTATTGAATCTCATAACTCATCAGTATTTTTCTTACTGGCTATTGTTACAGGAAAAGAAAAAAAAAAGTTAGAGAATACTAAGTGCAAGTATTTAAATTGGATATGCTAATTTTAAATTTATTTATAAGACTAAATTTAAGGTATGTGAACATTCAAATAAAATATTAATTTGAATTTTTGTAGTGACTTTATTACTATATATTGTTGAAGTTTAAAATTATTAGATGCTTTAGATGATGTGATAAATGAGAACTATTGGATCTTTTAGGGACTGTTTGGTTGCCTAAAAAATAAATGCAGTGTAAAGTAAATGCAATATAAAGTAAATATAGTGCATTCCGAATACTTTGAGGCTGCTTGGTTGTCTGTAAAATAAATAAAGAAAAATTGTTTCCCTTATTTGGTTAGGTAGAACCAGAGTAAAGTAAAAGCGATTTTTTTGTAATAATTTATTTTGACATTACAACTAGTGTATTTATAAAAACATTAGCTATTTCTTCCTAAATTGAATGAACAATTTATTTAGCAGCTCATGCATTCAATAATTGACAAATACAAGTAAAAAGGAAATAGCAATAACGTAATCATACCTACTAAAATTACGACAACAATTAAAACCTTAACAAGGTCTATGTATTAGCTTAAACAATAGCTGATAAAATTAGGAACTTCTTCATTCATATCATCATATGATATCTGACAGAATCCTTGATATATTAATTGTTATATTTCCAACTTCTCTTTGTTAAAGTTTTAACAAGCAAATACCTGCAAGTTATATTAATATTAATTTTTAAAAAAAAATATTTACGTATAACTTTTTTATATTTACATAATTGATAAATAACTCCTTATACTATTTATATAACACCCAAAATTTTAATTAATATTAAAATTACAATCACTATTAATTGTTTTAAAATACAATACATTTCATCATATATATATATATATTATGTTGAGAGATTAAACCGTTATACAAAAGTATAAAATTAAACATTAAACATGTAAAGGCATAAAAAATTTGTGATTTTGATGTAATTCCTTATAAAAATAACTATTTTTTCTTAAAAATATTAAAGTTCAATTAATCACATAATTGAATATACTTCGTGCATCTGTCAAAACATTGGCAGCTCAAACATAATTTGGTAGTGGAAATATGTCATTAAATAGCTCTCATAATGTCCTTTCGTGGAATCAACTAAAAGAAAAGAATAAAAAAACATAACAAAATATGAATGTTGAAGCTTCCATCTCCGGCGATCACGACGTCGACGCTTCTCTAGACAAGTCCCCATCAACGCTAGTAAGCAACGGCGTTGACGAAGGAGATGAATGAAGCTTTGCTTCATCCCAATATATTTAAATTTGAAGATCATAGAAATTAAGCCCTTTTATGAACCTGGCTGAGACAGTGCGGAATCAAGCCTGATAGAAGGGCAAAACAGAGAGGGAAAGTGAACATACAAACCTTGCAGATTGTCATAAAATCACAATCGGATTCCCGCAAAGGCGATGTAGATCATGATCTAGATATCAGCGGCTTCGGAGGCCAGTTTGTAGACGAAGAAAATGACCGGGGATAAGAGAAGGAGGACAGCAACGTGGAAGAGGCTTCCGGCCTTTGCTGCGAGGAGGAAGAAGGAAAGGAGCTGCGCGAGACGAGGAGCGTGCCGTCAAGGTCGGCGGCGACGGCGTGAGCATCGCGGCCGGCAAGATCGCAGTCGACGATGGATGGGAAGGGGCTGTGTACGGCTGGCATAACGTATCCGCGCTTCGTTTTGGGCCGCGAAAGTTGTGAATCCGCCACCGGCCCGCAGAACGACTTCTTGCTAGTCGCTATGGCGCTTATCGCACTCGGGCACCGGTGGCATCAAGCCCTGCATCTCATCGTTCAACGCTGACCAGTTCGATGAGGCCGACCCCATCGAAGCCCGCAAGAAATTCTCCTTCTTTGCGCGAGAGAATTTCTAACCCGCTCAATTTGAGCGGATTTTGATGTTGCACGAATAACCTTCTGTAATACGCCGCTGATGCTTCAGATGATTTTCTTATGTTCCGCTCAAAATCAACCAAACAAACTAATTTAAGAAATGCATATAATTAAATTACTTTACCATCCTAATTCTGCATACCAAACAATCCCATAATAAATAGTTTAAAATCTTTCAAAAGTATCTAATATTTGATTGATTTATTTATGAAAATGCTACATTTATGTTAGTAATACTCCATGTACTGTTAAGGGGTACGGTGGGGTGTTATAGTTGAATATTTACCTTTGGAAAAAGTATATAAGTAGTCATAAGTTAACTTTTGTTAATTAGTGAAATATCCTAGACCATCTTCCCTAATATTTTTTCTCTTTTATGTGATTTTTCTTATTCCCTTCTTTCTTTTGTCAGTAGTAGCTGCCACATCATTGTCAAAAAGTATATAAGTGATTACAAGCTAATTTTTATTAATTAGTGGATTAAATCAAATCTATTTTTGGTCAGAAAGATTTATGGAAAATATGCATGAATCTTTGATCTAAAGGCCGAGTATTCACATATTAATAAAGACTATTGTCCCACTCTATCCCATGAATGAAGGCACCCCTAGAAAAACCCCATAAATCCTTAGTGATCACGTTTTCTTATTTCATTTTTTGGTTTTAAACCCCGTGGCCTTTTCATTTACTGATTATTGTTTCAAATTGGTGATTATGTTTAACAGGTGAAACAATTTGTGAATAGAGTACTTGCAAAGCTAAATGTGTTGACTGATAATAGTATAATTAAGTACCTCAAAAGGTACAACAACAACAATATCATCATGCTTTTATCCCACTACATGGGGTCGGCTTCATAAATCATTTTTCTCCATTGTGTCTTGTTAAGAGTCAAATCAAAAAGTGTATAATCTTAACTGCATGATTGCTTTAATTCTTGATTATTCATTATTGGAGGTTATATATTTTGGACTTATATTTAGATATATAATTGTATTAGGTTCTTGATGCAATAAATTGTTCTTGATCATTGTTCTAATAGTAGGTTTAAAAAAATTAATGTGCAAGTTTAAATCTTCTTATGATGAGATTTACTTTGTCGCATAGAACTTGAAATACCAGAACTAGCTACAAGAAGTCAATTTTATCTTAGGTGCCATAAAGAAATTAAAATACAAGGCCTTACTACATAAAGAAACCTGTTTAGAAGGCCAAAATATTTGGAAAGACCTATTGTAGGATCAGCAAAAATAAAGAACAAAAAAAATCTAAATTTATAAAATTCAAGCAACTATTGAATTTAATTTTTCATTCAAGCTGGATGATCACATGAAAATTCCTATTGAATTTAGAACGCCTAAGTTAGCAATATTTGGAAAAAGATCCAATGAAGGTTCAACAAAAATAAATTAAGTTAATAAAAAAAATCTAAAAACCATATAATTCAAGAAAAAACTGAATTTAAATTTTCATTCAAGTTGGCTAATCAGATACATATTCCTAGCAATAAAAAATGAAACTTTATAAAACCTATTTTGGAATTTTGAGCAAACTTTAAAGCAATACTCAAGCACAACTCACTGCCGACACATGGACCCAGGTCGTGGTATGGGAGTCAAAGCTCCCCAACCACTGAGCCACAGGCTGGGATTCAAAAAGTCAGTTAAATAATATTTTATCCAAAAAACAAATGTCACGAACTTGGTTTAAAATGTAAAAAATAAATAAAACAGCTCTACGGAAAGTTCCGTAATTGCTTATTAGTCGATTTGTACTTCATTAATTTTTTTTTAAACTATACCCTATGAAGAATGTACGAAATGAAGAAAAAAGTGAAAGTGGAGCCAAATTGCAAACCCTTCCTCCACACGAGACATGATCAAAATTTCAATTGAATCGCTGCTTTCCATTCATGATTCCAGGAAAAAAAAACTCAAAAGCAAAAGGAGCATCCCATCACTAACAGAATAAAGAAGCTTCAATAAATATTTTAATAATAAAAGAAGAAGTAGAACGCCACAGTGATCGCAAGAGTTAACTCCGAACTATTCATCCAAATAGCCATCACAAAAACAAACAAAAAAAAAAAGAAAGAAATTTCCCTACGAATGGTAAGTCCTACATCCATCAATCATCAAAACAACCTCTCACTACTCCAATCAGAAGAACACAAGCAAGAAAATAATCACAAAAAAGCACGCGATCTAGGCTATTCCCTTCAAAAATAAGAATCTACCCAGATCTCGAGTAACCGAAAGCACTAAGTTCGCACTCTCACCTTCAAAAGCACAGGGTAAGATCGCCGATGCCTTTAATGCAAATCGAGCCAGATCGAACGCTTAGATAAATGAATGGATGCAGGTGCGACAGGGGATTGAAGGTCGCTCTCCCTTACTACATTAATGCTTACAAGTAGAGAGGACGAGACAAGCTCGGCTCGAGCGCTAGTGGAAGTGCAGGATCTCCGGAATCGATATTTACACTTCAGCCACTGAGAAATGAAGAGCACAGAGGAGTGAGGGAGCGTGGTGTCGGATTTCAGAGAAGGGAAGTTATGGGCATAAATGCAATGCGGTATGCTCACCTGCGGGGAAGCGCTGAACGGAATAATAGTAGCACGAATCGAACCGCTGCTCGGTTCGGCTGTAGAGGGTGCAAGATTTGTTGCGAGATCTAAAGCCGACGCGTGGGACATTATACCCCTGGGGGTGAGTGTTAATGGCCCTCCATAACCTGTCGGTCCTGCATTGCCGAGTCGCTGCCGGGTGGGCTTTAGAATTGGGTGAAATTACCAATTTGTCCTAACGACGGGACATGATTTGTCGTTTTGGACAAAAAAAGAGCCGACTTTAGTTTTTTTTTTTCGAAATAATTTGAAAATCGAACTGTACCGAATAAAAATATTATTAAAAATTAATATAATAATAAGACGGTCTAATTTTAAGCTTAAACATAAATTCATCCTATCATATATATCAAATATTCAAATAAAAAATAAGTTTAAAATCATACTTTGCAAATAATATAATTCATATTTAATATAAAAAAACTAATATATAACTTTAGAGTTTATATACAATGATGAGTGTTAAGGTCGAGTAAAGAGTGGTTACACACTCCATTAAGATATTAAAGATAATAACACTCAAAATAGGTTGTTAAATCTTATTGATCATTGATAGAGTGTAATGGTAAACTATAATGAATGACCAATGCAAGTGAGGCTTCCAAATAGAAAAAGCACCAACGAAGAGAACTTTTTTCATTAACCAGGCAAAATATGGACATTGTAATAGCTTTCATGCATGTGGCCTAGTAGGAGAATGAATTGGATAATTTTCAAATTTTATTTTACATAAATAGTATTTTTATAATATAAATAATTTATGTAATAATAATTTTGAAATCATGATATAAAAAAGTCATGTAAGAGCAATAAGCAAAAAATAATTCTTAGAAAACTAATTCTAGGAAATACTTAATTTTTTTATCTGGTTTGACTTTATGGAGTCTACATTCATGTTTAAGTGCCCAAGGCAATCTAAGATTCCTCTAATAATTTGCTCTACTAGTTGAAGAAATCCTTAAAACACTTTATTGAAGGGGAATCATATCCTTTTCTTCATAATGAAGAATAACACCACCTCTAAGTCTTCTCCAAAAAGCCTAAAGAATATAACATACAAAACTTGGGGAAAAAAAAAGGTAAAGAACAATGCTAAATGTTGATCTTTTGCATGTTTTAAGATGAGAGCAAAATGATTATCAAACAAAATGAGATTAGCTGAATCGAATTGGCTTGAAACCACCATCTCACAAACCCTCAACCGTGATCCCTCACCTTTCATGCCTCTTGGGAACCCCCACTCTCTAAGCAGCACACAAATACACTATGCTCCATGCTTATGACTACATTTATTTATCATTTAAGGTGATTTTAAAGCATCACACTTCTCATCACCTTACCCTATCTCTACAGTGAACAAGCTTCTTCAAGTCAACCAATCATCCCTCCCTCGTCACTTAATTACTCATCCTCCTTTAACCAATGTTAAGACTATGGCTTCCTTCCTTGCTTGTCAAGCCTTTTTTCGTCTTCTTTATCTTCAATCTACTATAAAACACCGCAAGCCTACCTTCGCTCATTTATTTGTCTCTTCCTATCCCATATCCACTACTTCTATAACTTTATTTTTAATTGCATCCTTATTGAAGCAAGTGCCTCCCCCGTCAATAAGAGCTCATTAGGTTCATTGTTATTGAATGTCGGAGAGCTTATATGTAACCTCTTCTTCTTCTCCTCTTTCCTTTCATTCTTAAAATTGAGTTCACATTTAATTAATTTTAGGACAAACTATATATTTGATTAGGTTATTAGCATGTTTTATTTCATATTAATATTAGTTAATCTGACCAAGTTGTGGGGTAAACTAGATTGACTAGATTGCACCTACTTTAGTAACAAGAAAATTTTTGAAGCCTTTAATTGCAAACCATCAATTACTTGAGCATGGTATTTTATAGGATCTTTGAATTAAATGCTATTCAGCATTGTTAGTAAAATCTTAAATAAGCTTGAAGTTTCACACCACTCACTTTGAGGTCATTAATTATTATTAATTAAGAGATATTTGTAATTGATTCATAAATATTTTCAAGTTAAAAGCCATTCTTGTTAGTTAGTTAGTTAGTTATTATACATATACTTGTACATATCATTTTGTGCTTGTAATGAAATAATAAGTTGCATGGATAAGTTTACCTTAATCTATTGCTATATAAATTCATGTATATTAAATGGATTCCAATAATAGAAGATCTATTTTTATATAGGTTATTTCTATTCAATGTGATGAATTTTATATCTATAAATTATATTTTATTAATAAAATAACAATTATCATATTGACTATATAATACTTATTGAAAATTTTTTGGATATTGGCTAGCCAAATTGATGGGATCAAAAAGTGATGAATTTATTGGAATTTTGTGGGATTCCATAATTCTTTTATCTTTTTGATTTTATGGTATATATATATTTGCATGTATGTATGTATGCATGATTATACCTGATCTTATCGCATATAAATATCATAGAATTGAATTGAATCGATTATAGTTTATTATATAAATTAACATGGGCATAATAACAATATAGATTACCTAAAAAATATGGCACTCTTTCACTCATGCAATACTATTTTAAACCTGGTTATATGATGATATTTATTTCTTGTTGCTATATTGTGATTCAAGCCATTTTTTTGTTGATGCTACAAACCCTAATACCTTGTCATTTATACTTTAATAAAATTTCATTCGATAATTTTAGGTTTTTTTAACAGATCAATTTTATTTGTATTTATATTGAATTTGAATAGTTTTGCTTATGCAAGTGATGCTTCTAGCTTCTTTTCCATTTGTTTCTAATTTTTCTGCTTATTGTTGTACCATTATTATTGATTCTATTCACACAATAAAATATTAGCACTTTATTTTCTTTTTCTTCTCTTACTATTGGCAATTACTTGTATGTAAACTTTCTCTTTTGAGTACAACATAGGTTTTAAATGATATTGCCTCTTGAGAATCATTTAAAGAGTGTTGCAACTTAGTTTTCAAAACTATATTTTTATATCATGTGAGTTTTTTTTATGATACAAAAATATTATTGTGTTGATTACTGTTTCTCCTAACACATATTGAAAAATCTTGTTTCTATTATTTGTGTGTACTAACATTTCAGAGAAATCATGCTCTAGACTGTCGAAGACTTCATGACAAATTAGATTACGATTTCTTGTAATTGAAGTCTGTACTTTTTTTATTTTTCTTGAGTATGAGAGAATGTGATTGTAATTGGATAATCGTGCACACACACATTGGGGTAGTGAGTCAAAACTATTATTTTTAAAACTAATTGTATTGTACGATTGTGGAATCATAGTGGACGATTTGACCTAAGAGTTTCTCTAGAAAGAAGCTAATCGAATCATGCATTGGAAATTTCTTTTGAACTGTTCGTAATGTATGAACATTGGTTCGTACAAATGATGTCTATAGTACGAAATAGATATGTACTAGTTCATCCCGAACGAACTCACCATTTTATGAACTCATCGTACTGTACAAAATTAGTTTCATACAGACGATGTCCAGAGTATACAATGGGTACGTACCAGTTTGTCCCATACGAACATGTAAATTTTTACAACTGTTCATACTATATAAAATTAGTTTCATACTAATGACGTCTAGAGTATGAAATGGGCTCATCCATGTTCATACCATGCAAAGCATAATTTGATTTAACAAGTTGGTACTTTATGAAGTTGGGTTCATATAAATGATGACCAATGTACAAAATGGGTTCGTATGAAATTATACCGGACAAACCTGTTCAATTTTGAATTATTCGTACTTTATGATGTTAGTTCATACATACGACTGACTGAGTACAAAATAAGTTCATTTAGGATCGTATAAGGATATTTTTGAACTGTTCACACGTACAAAGTATAATCATACTATATGATCCAGGTACGTCCAACTTGAAATTTTTAGTTTTCTGGATGATTTTTCTGGTCTTTCATATAAACGAGTCCTATAAATTGACTGTTTATGCTTCTTCTATGAATTTTCTCTTGAGAGTGAGAGTGAAAGTGTTTTGGGAGAGTGTTTGGGAGTAATGATTTTGAGATTTTGCTAGTGAAATTTATGAAGGATTCATAAGGTTGCCCAAAAGTGAAGATATCTTTGTAAGTTCTTCAAATCTCTTCCCTACTTTTTTTAAGACTTTTAAGAGAAGATCTTTGGAGAAAATTTGGTATTTTGCCATAACTAGGAGGATGAGAATTAAAGGATGTTGATACTCTGCCATTATTAGGAGTGTGAGAAATAATGTTGATAATATACCATCAATAGGAGGGTAAGAAAGGACACTAGTACTCTGTTATTATTAAGAGAGTGAGAAAAGACATTGATACTTTGTCATCACCAGGAGAGTGTGAAAGGATCCGGTGATTTATCGTCACTAGGAGGGTGAGAAAGGATGTCAGTAGTCTGCCATCACTATGAGGATGTGAAAGGACATTGGTACTCTACCGTCACTAGGAGGGTGAGAAAGGACATCAGTGCTTTACCATCACTAAGAGGGTAAGAAAAAATGTTGGTACTATGCCATCACTAGAAGGGTGTGGAAGGATATTGGTACTCTTCCATCACTGGGAGGGTGAGAAAGGACGTACGTTGATACTCTGCCATCACTAGGAGGGTGAGAAAGGATGACAGTACTCTGCTGCACCGGAGTTGATGGAAGAGACGTTATTATAAGGGCTTCTCCGCCTTACTGTGGGAGCAAAAGGAGAGTCACTTTGGTATAGTGCAATACCTGAAGGAGTCTTCAGGGAGTGGACGTAGGTCTAGTTGGATTGAACCACTATAAAATTCTATGTTTTTCTGTCTTTACTTTTTATTACATTTTTATTTTTTTGCACGTTTAAATTTTAGTGGTTGGAAAAATATTTTGAGAAAATTAATTATTGTGTAAAATATCTAAATCAATTTTCTAAATTACTAATTCATCCCCTTCTTAGTTAACATTAGCACAATTGTATTAGGTCTAATAACCTATTCGAACTTTTAAGTGGTATCAGAGCCTATATTCAAAAATTAAGGTTTAGAAAACTTTTTAAAAATGATATATCATGACTACTTTTAAAAACTATAACACTCTTGAAGAATATTAGATCACTAGAAAACTATTATTTGATAACTTCCCATTTGACTTTTAGAAAACTCATGTCTGCTTTTTTTCAATCGCTTGAATATCGCATGTAGATTTTAGTACATGAAGGTTACACTAGACCCACTAGACTTGTTGATGAAATTAGGACTGAAATATCATTTACTAATTGTATATTAGAGGAAAAAGAATTAGCTTAATTAAATGTTAAATGCTTAATTAAATGTTAAATGCTTAAATAACTTTTTCTATGCACTTAAATCTGAGAACTATGTGTGTTTCAACCTGTAGAATTGGAAAATAAATTTGGGATAGACTTTGTATAACTTATGAATGAACTAATAAAGTGAAACAATCTATATTAAACATTCTATTACACGACTATGAACTTTTTTGCATGAAACTGAATGAATTAATCACAAACATGTATACTCATTTTATATAAATAATCACTTCATTGCATATTTTAGGAAGGAAACTAACAAATTCTAAGAAATTCAATAAAATACTTTGTTGTTTACCTATAGTTTATGATGTAAAGATTACGTACAACCATAACTGAATCTAAAAACCTAATTATTATTCTATTGAAAATCTTCTTGGATCATTGATTTCTTACGAGCAAGAAATGACTCAAAGACGGATTGATGAAGGTGATAAGTGGAAGGAGAAAATATTGCATTAAAAGTGTATGACTCAAAAAGTGATCAGTTATAGCTTGAGGATGAAGATGATATTGCACTCATCATGAGGCAATTCAAAAATTTACTGAGAAGAAAGAAAAGGTGACATTAGTAGTGGAATAAAGGTAAGCTCCACAGAAATGTAAAAATGTCTAATGAAGTAATTTGTTATGAATATAGGAAGACTGAACACATCAAATATGATTGCCCAAATCTCAAAGCTAATCCTAGAAATGAGAAAGTTGAGGAGAAAACCAATGTTATGAAGGGCAAGAAAAAACTATAGAGAGCATTTTGGACAGACTTGAAATTACTAGATTGACAAGAGGGGGGTGAATTATGAAAACTTTGTAGCAATAATTAAAAATCTAAGCAAGAGTTCTAGTTTTTTTTTTTGTGTTTTTCAATTTTTAACATGAAAACTTTAACTACTACGAATGCAAATAATTGAACACAAACGTGCAATAATGAAATCCCTTTCTTGTTTCTTTCACAATTTTCATCAAGCAAATATTATGAAAATAAAGTGCAAGAAAAAAAAATAAAAAGCGATAAGAAAAAAGCACACCGGAATTTTATAGTTGTTTGGTCAAACCATGACCTACGTCCACTCCCCGAAGTCCTCCGCTCCGGGAATTTCACTACAAACTATAGCTCTCCTTTTGCCCCCCTCGGCAAGGCGGAGAAGCCCTTACAAGACTCACTTTCACCAACCCGGCGTGGTGGAGTGCCAAGCACTGTTTTCATCCTCCTGGTGAAGGCAGAGTACCTTCTCGTTTTTCTCACTCCTGGAGAAGGCAGAGTACCATCGATGTCACGGATATAGAAGAGTCTCCACCTCATAGAGCCTCCCATAAGTTCTTCCTGGGCCACGGGAGGAGCAAGATACAGCAAGAACGGAGCAACCGTGTGATCTCCCTCACACCTCTTCTCCCTCATCAAGATCACCTTCTCCTTCCTCTCTCAAACCCTAAAAACCTCTCAAGATCTCTCTCCCAAGGATTCCCTCTCTAATCACGTTCCCCTCTTTGTCTCTCTCAAAAAGATTACTAATTTGTTACATAAAAAAGGCTCCAAAATCCCTGAATTATTCAAAGTAGCTGTTACAATCGTATAATACGATTTCACATCGTACAGTACGATATATATAAACAGGCTTCGTCCTGGTACGAAGGTTTACGAACAGTTCAAATATAATCATACAGTACGATACCACATCGTACGGTATGAGTCCAAACACTTCTATTCGTACAGGACAACAATCAGGATGATACTAAATCATCTTTGTATATCGTATAGTACGATCAATGTCGTACCGTACGATTAGAACAAATCAAGGGATCAGTCAGGATGATATTCGGGACGATCCAAAATCATCCTATATTCATCATATGGTACGATATACATCGTACAATACGATGAGTAAAAAATAAGAGATCGTCCAGGACGATGTTCGGGACGATAAAAAATCGTCTCTGTTCATCGTCTATTACGAACGTGTTCGTACCGTACGATTACCAATCAGCGATTAAGCCTTGATTTATTCTAGTAATCACGGGTTAATTTTAAGTAAGTATTTAAAATAAATAGTACAGTACGAACGGCTGAGGAAACTTATTTAGTTTATTTTGACGGCTAGGATTTTGGATTAGTAACACATCGTCCAGTACGATAAGGTTCGTACAGTATGATCTGCTCACAAGAATCATTTTATAATATAGGATCGTACAGTACGAGATAAAATCGTATAGTACGATCAACAGAGAAAGAAAATTTATATTTTTACTTTTAAAACCCTCTCCCCCTGTGTGTATGCATGGTTGCTCAGACTTACCTGCAGTTTATGGCCAGACTCAAGAAAAGAAAAATAAAATAAATAGAAAATTATATTGTTTCAGACTCACACTCCTACTCTACCCAGTCTTGAGTCTTCCTATTATCCCGAGTAATTTATGATCTTCTTGAAATGTTAGAACTCACAGGCAATAGCAGAAATCAAATGATATTTAATGAATAGATATTTAGATGATATTATTTGTCATCATCAAAAGCTCAAATTAGGGGTCATGAATCCCAACAAGACTCAACATCTGATTCTTTAGAAATAGAAGAAGATGAGAAAATCATGAATTTGTGGTTAATGGTAGACAATCTTGATCACTCAGATCAAGAGGAGGTATATGATTTATCCTATAATGAGTTATTTGAAATTTTTTAGAAAATTCATACTATTTATAGGAAACTTAAAAAGATGCATGCTAAGTTGAACATAAAATATTCAAATTTACAAAATTAGTATGAAATCCTTAGGAACAATCATGCATCAATTGATCGTAACAACATGAAATTATTGGATGAATTTGATGATTTGAACAAAAAATATAAATTATTAAAAATATCTTATACTGATCTTGAAAATGAATGTAAGGTGTATATATATGAAATAAATCAAAGAGAACATGAGTTGAGAGTTAATAATGCTATTTTAGAAAGTACAAACTTATATTTAAAAAAAAAAACTAAAGCTCTTGAGGAAAATAGAATACCCCCTACACTTGAACAATTTTTTAATCCTGATAAAAAGCTTAAAATTTTAAAACCTAGGAAAAGATAATATAACTCACATTGATTGATAAATCCTTTTTAAGGAGTTAAATATTTTTCTTATAAAATGATTGGTCATATCTCAAACATTTGTATAATTTATAGTAAAACACATCTAGTGTGGAGACCTAAGATGCATAAAGCCCAGCATATCAAACTTGCATCTAGATTATAATTTTTAAGAGGAGAATCCAAACTTGTTTGGATTTCTAAGTCTAACATTTGATCATTTTGTAGAAATGCTCTCATACAAGTTCTTGTGAGAGCATTTGGTACCTAGATAGTGGATGTTTGAAGCATATGATTGGATACACAACACAATTCATATTGTTGGAAGTCAGGAATGGAGGGAAGATTACATTGGGAGATAGTATCACTAGGAAAGTGGTAGGTGCATATATGATTAGCAACAATAATAATTTTTTATTAAAAATGTATTGTTGGTAGAAGGCTTAAAGTATAAGTTATTGAGTATTAGTCAGCTGTGTGATAAAGATTATAGTGTTAAATTTTTTTTCATAAGCTTTATTATAAGCCAAAATAGAATTGATAAGCTACATGAAAATAGGATAAATAATGTATACATACTTGATTTAAATTTTTTTAAATATTTTAATAATTTTATCTTAAAATAATTATTGATGAATCATAGTTATGACATAGAAGACTTTGTCATGCAAGCATAAAAATTCTTAGGAAGATTACTTAGAAAGATTTGGTTAGAGGAATACCGAAACTAGACTTCATTAAGGATCACATGTGTGATGTATGTCAATTAAAAAAATAGGTGAAG
This sequence comes from Dendrobium catenatum, assembly GCF_001605985.2. NCBI lineage: Eukaryota > Viridiplantae > Streptophyta > Magnoliopsida > Asparagales > Orchidaceae > Dendrobium > Dendrobium catenatum. The sequence continues at coordinate 1,082,351 of NW_021320142.1, read as the reverse complement.
TCCTCCTTTCATTTAATTAAGGATCTTAGAACTAGTAAATCGTTGGAAGTCCTTCACACGGATCTTTTTGGACCGGTTAGTACTATAAGTCTAGGAGGTAAAGTTTTTGGATTTATAATAGTTGATGATTTTTTAAGATTCATTTGGGTCAAATTCTTATTTCATAAGAGTGAATCATTTAAAGAATCTATAAATTTTTCTATTTAGATTTAGAGAAAACAAGGATATGAAATTTTATCAATTCAAAATGATCATGGAGGAGAGTTTGAAAATGTGAAATTTGAAAATTTTTATAGAGAAAAAGGAATTGATTATAATTTTTCAGCACCTAAAATTCCTCAGCAGAATGAGGTTGTCAAAAGAAAGAACAAAATATTAATAGAAGCTGCTAAAGCCATATTAGTTGAATATTAACTTATGAAATATTTTTGGGTTGAAGTAGTTAGTATGGCTTGTTATATTCTGAATAGGGTGAACATTAGATTCAAATTAAACAAGAAATCCTATAAACTTCTTAAGGGAAGAACACCTAATCTTTCACATTTGCATATTTATGGATGTATGGTGTTCATTCATAATAATGACAAAATTCCTTTAGAAAAATTTGATCATAAATCTGATGAAGAAATTTTTTTAGGATATTCAAGTGTTGGCAAATCCTATAAGATTTTTAACTAGAAAACTTTGATAGTTGAGGAGACCACACATGTAATTTTTGATGAATTTGGCATTTCAGAAGAGTCAAGGTTGGAAGAAAATCATATTGAAAATATCTCCTAAGGAATTAAAAAGATAAATTTAGAAGAGAATATTGGAACTAAAAACCATTTGCCTAGAGAATGAAAATTTTTAGGAGTCACCCTAAGGAATTAATTTTAGGTGAACCTAGTAAGGGTTTTAGAACTAGGCATGAACTTAGCAAAGAAGTGAATCATTCTACCTTTATATTGATGATTGAACCCAATAATATAAATCAAGCATTTTTGGATGAATTTTGGATTTTAGTCATGTAAGAAGAATTAATTCAATTTGTTAGAAATAATGTTTAGGAATAAATTGAAAGGCATAAGGATCAAAGTGTTGTTGGAACTAAGTGGGTGTTTAAAAATAAAATAAATGATTTAGGTGTTGTGAATAGAAATAAGGTAAGATTAGTGGTCAATGGGTATAATTAAATTGAATGAATTAATTTTGCAGAAACTTTTGCCCCTGTTGCCAGACTTGAAGCTATAAGATTTTTTCTAACATTTGCCTATTTTAAAAGTTTTAAATTATATCAAATAGATATTAAGAGTATTTTTTTCTTAATGGGGTGATATAAAAGGATGATTATATTGAGCAACCTCTAGGTTTTGAAAATTCAAAATTCCCAAATCATGTGTTTAAATTGAAAAATGCATTGTGTGGACTAAAATAGGCTTCTAGGGCTTGTTATGAGAGGTTAAAGACTTTCCTATTAAAAAGGTCATTTGTGAAAGGAAGTGTAGACATCACTCTCTTCTTGAAAAGTGTAGGAGTTAACATACTCATTGTATAAATATATGTTATTGATATTTTATTTGGATCTACCAATAAAAATCTTTGTGATGTTTTTTTTCAAAAATAATTAGTGAATTTGAAATGAGTTTTATGGAAGACTTGAGTTATTTTCTTAGTTTTAGCATAAAATAACATGAGGAAAGAATTTTTGTTAGTCAGTCAAAGTATATTAAGGATATCCTCAAGAAATATGAAATAGACAATGCCAAACCATTAAGAATAATTAGATCATTACTTTACTTGACTGATAGCAGATCAAATATCATGTTTAGTATTTATTTATGTGCAAGATTTCAATATGATCCGTAGGAATCACATTTGACTGCAGTTAAAAGAATTCTAAGATATTTTTTAGGAACTCAAAACTTTGGAATTTGGTGTCCTAAACATAACTCTTCTTTTAAAATTATTATATATTCTAATTCAAAATTGGTTGGATGTAAGGTTAATCAGAAAAGTACTTCTGGAACTTATCAATTCATAGAAAACTCTTTACTTTCTTGGTATAGTAGAAAATATAATTCAGTAGCCATTTCTACTATTGAAACATAATATATTGCCTTGGGTAGTTATGTGGCATAGGTTCTTTGGTTAAGATAATAATTAATTGACTTAAGATTTTTTGTTGAGACTTCCAATTTTTTGTGATAATACAAGTGCCATGTGCATTTCAAAGAATCATATTCAATATTCTAGAATCAAACATATTGATATTAGACATCACTTCATTAGAGATCATGTGACTAAAGGAGAAATTAAATTACATCATGTTGCTATAAAGAATCAACTTGTAGGTATTTTCACAAAATCACTGGCTTTTGAAACGTTTAGCACCTTAAAAACCAGATTAGGTGTGATTGATCTAATTGCTTAAAATTGAATTTCTACAAATTAGATTTGTAATGTATTGTTTATTTATTTATTTTCTTAGGTTATTTGTTTTCTTTATTTCTTTATAAATGTTTATTTGTTCATTTTCATTTCTTTCATTTGTTATGATTATTTCTCTTTCATTAGTATTGTATTATTGGTCTTGTTTTTCTTTTTTATATGTCATCAGATCTCAAGTGATTGATTTTTGAAAAGGTTTTTGTTTATCATGTCTTATTTCAACTATTTTCTTCATATTATACAAACTTTTTTTATACTGTACAAATTCTATAACATGTAAATGATATTTTTCTGAGATGAGCACACAAAACGAAGTTTTTTATTGCATTTCATAATGTACGATGTCATCATCATTTGTATGATATTTGTTCTTTTATCTGTACAATTGGGGATGATTTTCCAAAAAATCAATTATTGATCACAGATCGTACATATGAAATCGTATTTTGTCTGTACGATCCTGTTATTAGTTTATCATGTGGATGAAATCATACTATCACAATTTCGCATAGTATGATAGGTCATTTTTCTTTAAATAGAAAGGTTGTGGACGAGTTTTCTCTTCACATTCTCATTCGATTCCAAACCATCTCAAGTCCAAACTTTAGGAATGGCTAGTAGTAGTAAACATCTTCGCACTTCTAAGGGCTCATCTTCTCGCTCTGGTAGAGATGAGAACTTCATTTCTAAGGAAAATGAGGAAGCTTTATATTGGTATGTTGCAGCCAAAATAACCCCCTATTGACTCCTCATTCAAAATGAAATCAACTTCTCTGTTATGCCACTTTTTGTTTCAACCCAATTTTGTTTTAACCTCACCTTAATTATGCCTACCATAGAGAAACTTTTCAAACTTTTTTTGCAAACATGAAGGTAAACCAAGATCACACTAGGATTACCTCTTATGTCTTTAAACAACATGTTAAAATAACCAAGGAAGATCTAGGCAACTTTCTTCACCTTAGAACCTAAGGAGTTAGAGCACACACCTTGACCTCCAGAGTAGATTTTGATTAGTCAGAAATAAACTAGACTCTTAGAGGTGTTGAACAAGTAAACCATTTGTCTCGTGTGTACACTATTAACCAAAATGTCAGGATCATCTAGCATGTCTTGAGAACCTCTGTCATTTCCAAAGCTAGTGATCATATAAGTTTGACTCCTCTTTTGCCCACTATCATATACTTGATAATGATTGAAACTCCTTTTGATGAAGTCCAACTTATCATGGACTATATTTACAAGCTTTTTTATAGTGGACTTCATTACAATAGGAGGAAAAAAAATGTGGCCCTAGGATACTTAGTTGCCTATGTTTTAAATAAAAAGTACAACCTAATCCATCATGATCCACCCCCTGAACTTCCCATTTACTTTACTGATGCCTCTTTTCAGACACTTTTTAGTTGGGATCAAAGTTTTGACAGATTGGAAACTCATTTTAAATAACATTTTGATCAAATTGAGAATCACCTGAACCAGCAGGATGCTAGGTACAATGAGGATATGGGGTGGATCTGAGGGCAATTTGACTCAGTCAACACTAATGTAGCTATGATCAATACCTACTTTTTAATGTTCAACCCTCAACCACCTCCAGACAAATGCCCATCTAGATTTTAGTTGTACTTTTGTGTTTTACTTGCTAATGAGTTTTTGTATTTATTGTTGAGATGTTTTCAAGTGATTTCAGTGATTTCATGAGTTAGTTTTCTTTATGCTATTATTTTTCCATTTCTATGTGGATAATGTTTTAAACGGAAAGATATATTTGTATGTGGTTCTTCTATTAAATGAAATGATGAAATGATGTTTTGGTGTGTATTAAAATTTCTCTTCTTGAATTATTTATGTTTCTTGGAGACAAATTAATTGTAGTTGATCTCTAGAATGAAATTTTGAATTAATTTGCTCTACAAATTAATTTTCTTGCAAAATTTAATCTCTCAAAATTTTAAATTACATTATGACTGGATGTAGATTAGAAGATTAATTTCATATTTTTATAGGCAAGTATTACTTACTATAATTATTGCAAGATAGATATCTTACTTTTATTTTATTTCTTTTTCAATGTGTTTATTTTTATTAATTATTAGAATTTATGTTAAGATTTATTAACATTGGAAAGATTGAAAGTATAAAAAGATACACAAAACATACCAAACTTAAAAAGATACACAAATTGTGTCAGTAGTTTAAAAAGATGCACAATGTTCACCAAAGTGAAAAAAGGTAAAAAAATTAGTCCAAACTAAAAAGATGCACAAAGTATGCCACAAAAATAAAAAAGATGTGCAATGTTGCGAATTGAAAAATTCATATTATTCTTTCTGTTATCATTCTATATCTTATACAAATTCATATAATCGACAGTATTCTTCACTATTGAATTAGAAATTAATTAATCTTTATTTCATCATTTTTGTAATAATTAATTTTTATTTAATTTGTCTAGAATGAACAGTGAACTTGGTTGACTTTTCTTATCTTACTTGTTCTTTGATTTAAAATTTAAAATTTTCTTTTTAGCATTAGGAAGTTAATGGTGTATTTGTAATTAGTTTAAAATTTTCTTCTTCATCAATAACTTTGATTTATCCATAGAAACTTTTCATTTCAAGATGTACTTCCCTTTTTATTATTGTCAAAAAGGGGATTCATTAGTTATTGTTTGATATTTTGATTGTTTGATGCATTGGTTATTTGATGTATGTTGTTTGATGTATGTATGTGTGTACATTTTGTTCATTCGTGTTTTCATGTTATTTTTGTTGTGTATTTTGTGTATATGTTCGTGTTATTTTTGTTTTAGTTTTTTTAAAGTTATGTTTTTTTTTTATTCAAATCTCTTATTTTAAATTTGTCATTCATTCATGGGGAGCTTATGAGAAAAATTGTCTTAAGTGTTAACTCAAACGATAATTATTTTGTTATCTTTAACAAGGGGGATATTGTTGCATCTTAGTTCTCAACTATGTTTTTATATCATGTGAGTTTTTTTTATGATACCAAAATATTATTGTGTTGATTATTGTTTCTTCTAACATGTATTGGAAAAATCTTGTTTGTAATGTTTGTGTGTACTAACATTTTAGGAAAATCATACTTTAGACTGTCAAATACTTCAATACATATTAGATTAAGTTTTTTGTAATTGAAGTTTATACTATTTCTATTTTTCTTGAGTCTGAGAGAGTATGATTATAATTGGGTAACTATGCACACACAATAGTGGAGTGAGTCAAAAATGTTATTTTTAAAACTAATCATATTATTCAATTATGGAATCATACTAGATGATTTAACTTGAGTGTTCCTTCAGAAAGAAGTTAATCGAATCATGCATTGGAAATTTCTTTTGAACTATTCGTATTGTATAATCATTGGTTTTACAGACTACATCTAGAGTATGAAATGAATATATACCAGTTCATCCCAAACGAACTCACCATTTTCTAAACTTAACATACTGTACGAATTTAGTTTACTATAGATGATGTCCAGAGTATGAAATCAGTATATACCAGGTCGTCCCATACGAATAGGTAAATTTTTTGAACTATTTATATTGTATAAAATTAGTTTCGTATAGATGACATCCAGAGTATGAAATGGGCTTGTCCATGTTTATACCATATGAAGCATGATTTGATTTAACAAGTTTTTACTAACGAAGTTGGGTTCATACAGATGACAACCAGAGTATGAAATGGGTTTGTATGAAATCATACCAGACGAACCTGTTCAATTTTGAACTGTTCGTATTGTACGATGTCAGTTTGTGCATACTACTGACTGAGTACAAAATCAGTTCATCCAGAATCATACAAGGATTTTTTAAACTATTTGTACGTATGAAGTACGATCGTACTATACGATCCAAGTATGTCCAACATGAAATTTTTAATTTTCTGCATAGTTTTTTGGTCCTTTCATATAAAAGAGTCCTATAAACTGATTATATTTGCTTCTTCTACTAATTTTCTCTTGAGAGTGAGAATATTTTGGGAGAGTATTTGAGTGTGAGGGTTGAGAGATATTGTAAGTAGAATTTATGAAGGGTTCACAAGGTTGCCAAAAAGTGATGATCTCTTTGTAAGTTCTTCAAATCTCTTCCCTACTTCTTTGAAAACTCTTGAGGGAATATCTTGGAGAAGATCTAATACTCTGCCATTAGTAGAAGGGTGATAAAGGATGCTAGTACTCTTCCATCACCAATAGGGTTAGAAAGAATGTTGGTACCCTGCCATCACCATAGGGTGAGAAAGAACGTCAGTACTCTGCCATCACCAAGAGGGTGAGAAAGGATATTGGTACTTTGGTGTCACCAGAAGGGTGTGAAAAAATCTGATACATTGCCATCACCAGGATGGTGAGAAAGGATGCTGGTACTCTGTCATCACTATGAGGGTAAGAAAGAATGTTGGTACTCTGCCGTCACTAGGAGGGTGAGAAATGACATCGGTACTCTACCATCACCAGTAGGGTGAGAAAAAGATGTTGGTACTCTGCTGTCACCAGGAGGGAGTGAAAGGATAAAATTCGTCCTGGGACGATTTGCCTCGGGCAGAATTTCGTACAGACGAAATTAAAATTCGTCCCGGGCGACTTGCTCTCTGGACAAATTTCATCCAGACGGATCATCCCGACGCTCCAGTTTCGTACAGACGAAAATGACAGATTTCTTCCCAAATTTCTTCAGTTCGTCCCGTACTAAATCCAATTCGTACAGACTAACTGCACTAAAAAAAACTCAGCTTTTTAAGGGTTTTACACCATTACTCTGCCATCACCAAGAGGGTGAGAAAGGATGCTGATACTCTGCCATCACTAGGAGGGTGAGAAAGGATGACAGTACTTTGCCACACTAGGGTTATTAAAAGAGAGGTTATTATAAGGGCTTCTTCGTCTTACTGTGGGATTAAAAGGATGGTCACTTTGGTATAGTGCAATACCTGAAGGAGCCTTTAGGGAATGGACGTAGGTCTAATTGGATAGAACCACTGTAAAATTCTATTTTCTTATGTCTTTACTTTTTATTGCATGTTTATTTTTCTGCATTTTTAAATTCTAGTGGTTGGAAAAATATTTTTAGAAAATTAATTCTTTTGCAAAATATCTAAATCAATTTTCTAATTACCAAGAGTTTTTTAAATTACTAATTCACCCTCTCTTGGTTAGCCTTGGGATAATTGTATTAGTTCTAACAACCTATTCGAACTTTCAAAGAGTTGTGATCAATTATTTCATCGCATCCTACATCACAAGAATGTCTCACCATTTAGACCCAAAGTGTGATAGTAATATCTAGAGATAATTTTTTTTGGAGAAAATACACCATCGGGCATATGTGTTATTAATCAAAATAAATAAAAGTCATTAAAGGGATCAAATATTCAATATTACTCGAACATCTACATCTAAAATCAAAATAAAACCTAACATGTCAATGATTTCTACTACAATAAAAAAAAAAAGAAACATAGCAAAATTTTATGCCTGGCAGAAGCCAACCCCAAAAGGGACGATGAAACAAAAACCAGAGCCCAAGCTAGATAAACATTAAGCACAATCAAGATAACATAGTAGCAAACAAAAATTAATAGAAATCACCACATGGTCAGATAAAACAAAGCACCAAGAAGCTCTATAGACAAAAAATAATAGCCAATACCCGAAAGATAGAGGTTGCATGCAGAGAGCTCAATAAATAAAATTAGACATACAAATATAAAGAGAAGCAAATCAAATAAGCCCCCCATACCCAATTCGAAGCAAAGAGAGCAAACCCTCATCAACAAAGAAGCGGCAGAAAACATAACATAGGAGGTAACCAACAACCCCACAGCCAGCCCATGCCACCAAAGAAAAAATGGACCACAATAGAGGAGGAAACCGACCGCACATCACAAGCAGATAAAACCCTAAAAAAGCAACCACCAAAATACCCCAGTCCTCACAAAACAAACCAAATAACAACAGTTCTTTGATTAGCCCACCAAAACAAGCAACAACAACAACCCAAAAATAGAGACCAACCACTAGGGACAAAATTTGAAACAAAGAAAAGACAAGCTCAAACAACCAAACACACTAACCCTCATAGGGAAAACACAAAAACCTCAAAGAAGCAACAACACAACCAATAAAATTGAGACAGTCAAGACTAACCCATAGGGTCACCCTATATGAATTTGACAAACCCAAAATAACTAACCTCAATAAGCCAAAAATCTAAAAAATGACATAAAAGATATCAAAGAGAGAGAAAATCACAAGAGAAGAACCACCTCATCCACCAACCCAACAAACCAATAAAAGACGAAACCATCCACCAAAAATCTAAAGAAAAAATAGATAGTCAGGACCAACCCCCAGGTTAAACCACCCTTTCTAATATACTACAAACCCTAAATATCCATCCTCACCATGTCAATAAGCTCATGAATGTCATATAGGTTTTCATAGAGAGTTAAGTTCTCAAGAGCAATGCCACGTCTGGCAAGCCATTCAACAACAATATTTCCCCCTCTCAAAATGTGAGATATCTTATACTCAAAATGATTAAGATTCATCTTAATTTTCCTTACAAGAAAAAAAAGACTGGCATTGGTACAAGAATTAGAAGAAATGATCTTAACCAAGAGAGTAAATCAAATTCAATCCATATATTATGAATATTCTTAACCAAACATAACTTTAAACCATGATATAAAGCTGTTTATTCATCCATAATCACATTTCATAGAGAAATATTAGAAGAAAAGGCAAAAATAAAATTACCATTAAAGTCTCTATTGATCCCCCATACCCAACCCCCATGTTAAAAATAGAGCCATCAATATTCAATTTGAACTGATTCATAGGAGGTTTAACCCAATGAAAAATTTTAGGAGAACATCTAAAAAGAACATTGTTTAAAGTGAAGTTGAAGTAAAGAGACCAAGTTGTATTACCCTTTAAATGATTCGAGCTAATAATGTTTACATTCATGAAAAGAATAGTTTTATGCTTAAGCAAAAAAAATAATCTGCTCCAAATCCATTTTAATGCCTTTATGCTTGCAATTATTTCTCTCTTGCCATAAAAACCAAAAAGTTACCATAAGAATCACAGTTAAAATATAACCTTTAGGTTTATTAAAAAAATAATTAGGTAATAAAGCATAGCAGCTGATCCTGGAAATTTCAATGTTAAGATTCAATGTATTTTCTAGAATGTTCCAAACCCAAGAAGCAATAGGGACATTCAAAAATACATGATTAATAGTTTCTAAATGATAACAACATTGACATTTAGAAATAATAACCAAACCTTTAGTTTTAAGTCTTTCATCCATCGGAATAAAGCCTTTAATAATTCTTCAAGTAAGAACAAAGATGTTGTAAGGAGTAGAAGAATTCAAAATTTTTTGAAAAATCAAATTAGGGACATTTTTAGTTCTAAAGTTAAGATTAAAGTCACTATCATAAGATATATTAAGTATAGGAATATCAATAAAATGCAAAGGAGGAAAATGCTCCATCAAGAGATTAATGTTCCAAGTCCCATTTAAGATAAAGTAAAAAACCTTTAAATTTGAAAAGGAATGAGTGTTGAGAATAAAATCAATAGAACTGTTACCTATCCCGTTGTCAAGCCTTTAAATTAGAGAATTTAAAACTAGCATAACTCCTAATTTTATTAATTTAGTCATTAAGCATGCCCTTCCTTGCCACAATAGCGCATTTTTTATGATTGAAGTTGAGGCCACATTCATTTTAAAAAACATGAAACATTTTATAAATCCTTTTCACATTATTAAAAGTGCCATTGAAAAAATAATAAAATCATCCACAAAACTCAGATGGGAAATAAAAAAACCACCAACATTCTTAGAAGCCAAAGAATTATGTCTAGCGAAATTATAATGAAGATCCCTCGAAAGATATTCAACATATAAGATATTAAGAGCAGGGGAGAGAGGATCCCCTTGTCTCACTCATTGACCAACTTAAAAAAGAAAAAAAATTGGGAATTCCCATTAATGATAATAGAGAACCAAACATTCTAAATTAAGTGCTTAATTAAAGACATGATAGTGTCATCAAAACTAAATAGATGCAAGATGCTATAAATAAAGACCAACTGATATTATCATAGGACTTCGAGATGTCAAGCTTCAAAACCAAGTTATGACCTTTCACTTTGTAATTGCTTTTGAGCTAAGAGAACAGTATCAGAAATACTTCTTCCCTTTCCAAAACCTATTTGGTTTGCAGATATGAGTTTTGGGAAAAAAAAGTCAGCCTCGAGGAAATAATTTTATTAAATTTCGATCATAAACTAACCGGCATGAACATAATCATCAAGTGCATCCATAGAATCATTATTCATACCATAAGGGTATCATGAACCTCATCCATGGAAGGACCGAGACAAAAAGTCCATTATCCTCAATATTAATGATAGAAGAATAAACAAAGGATTTGAAATGAGAGAAATCCTCTTAGAACTACCAAGAATGTTATGAAAATGGTAAATAGAATAGTTGTAAATAGTGATTTGATCTTCAAACCAAATATCATTATCCAACTTAATCTTTTTAATTAAAAATTTAACACTTCTTTTCTTAGCCAAAGTTTGAAAATACTTGGTGTTCCTGGCCCCTTCTAAAATATGTTTAAAATTAGCTTTCTACCTCCAAAATTCATCTTCCTTAATCTAAATACCAATGAGATAATATTTGGCATTAATTAAGTTAGCCTTATTATTCTCCGAGTTATGATGCATAAAAGCATTTTCCAGGATCAAAACCTCTTTTTCAACATTGGCAATGTTAATAAAAATATTCCTGAAAACCTTTTTGTTCCACCATTTAATCTTTTATTTTAATATTTTGATCTTTAAAATAGAAACATCCATAGCATTAGTGTTCTGAAAACCATGCAGAGGAGCCGGCCAATTAATTTTAACAGTATTCTAAAAATCTACAAACAACAACCACATATATTGAAATCTAAAAAGATAAAAATCATTAAAATTAATATAATTAATACTAAGAAGTAAAGGAGCATGATCAGAGCATGATATATTAAGATGGTCCACCTTAGTATTCTTAAATAAAGAGATCCTTTCAAAATTAAATAAAACCATATCAAATCTTTCCTACATCCTATCATTAGACAACATAAATTTAGGACCATAAAAACCAAAGTTAGAAAGTCCATATTCAAGCATCATACTATTGAGGTCATCCATAGTAGCAAGGTTAGGAGGAGAACTACCAATTCTTTCTACAACATTAAAAATAGTGTTAAAATATCCACCCATAAACCAAGGACCCCAATATAGGAATTAGCAAAATAAACTAAATGCTTCCATAAAATACTCTCGCTAGCCTTGGTACCTTTAGAATAAATAAAAGAACTCATAACCGACACATCAAAAATGGAAATAGAGTAATGGATAACTTGGTCAAAATCACCAATAATAGAGAGGTTAACATTGGTCTTCCAAAAAATCCAAATCTTTCCATTGAAGTTAGGGAAAGAGAAATCAAAACCCAACTACCTTTGAAAAATAATAAGTTTGGAGCCATCAACCAACAACTCCAAAAGAATTCAAAAAGGAATATTATGCATTCTACGAAGGTTACAAACAAAAGAACGGGAAGCAAGATTACCTACTCCCTGAATATTCCAAATCATTGTATTAATCATAAACACAGATTTAGAAATAGCTTTAGATATATTAAATCTAGAATCCATAGAAAAGTCACCCTTATTTTTCTTATTAGATCTTTTTTCTTTTTCTTTTTAGTCAAACGAAGTTTGAAATCCTCAAGGGATCCATAAACATGATTAAAATTAAGGTCTTTATTAGAAACATAATAATTTTGATCCACATCATAATGAACTTCCTGTAAACTCCGAAGCTGATTTTTTTGAGTGCTGTTATTCCTGGACGAACTGACCTTAGTCCCGGACGAACTGAAGAAAATTATGAAGAATCTGTCAATTTCGTCTAGACGAACCTGTAAGGGTCGGGTCGAACCGTCGGAACAAACCGAACAGAGAGCATCGTCCAGGGACGAAACAAATTGGAATTAATTTTTGTCTGTACGATCCGTGTTCAGAGGAGTTAGTCCCGGGACGATCTGGGCATCCTCCTGGATGATCCTTCTTGATAAGTATCAGATTTGAGATATTTTGAATCATTTTGAAGAGAGAAAAAGAGAAAGCAGGAGAGAGAAAGAGAAGGAAAGAAAGGAAAAACTGGGGTTTGGAGCTCGCAGTAAGGAATTTGAATCCTATTTCTGATTTCGAAGATTTCGAGTTTTGGTATTTTTCTGCTCAGTTTTGTGTTTTCGTTGCTGAAATTCTTGCATATCTTTGTATTGACGAAACTTTTACCTCGTAACTTTTGGTATGTTATTGAACTGATGTTTTTGTACGATTTGAGTATTTTCTAGAAGATTTTTATCGGATATTTTGAGTTATGTGCGCATTTTATCGAATAGAAAATTATCTGGTTGTTAAAAAATATTGCTTCAGTACAAGAAAAGCTTTGTAACGTTGTTTTACATGATTTTTGATTATTTGGTAATTTTTTGAATCTGTGAATTCTGTGTAAATTCCGTATACTGCCGTTATACCGCTGACGAATTTTCTGACAAAATCTGATTTTTCTAATTTGAATGCTTTGATGTGTGCATGCTATCAAAGGGAGTTATAAGGGGCCGTAATCCTATGTGATTCCATTGTCTGGGTCCGAGAAATCTGAAATGAGCTCTGAAATATGAAAATAAGTTATGTTCCAGAAATTCTGAATATCTGTTATGTTCTGGTGCAATAAGCACAAAGGGAGACATAAGGGGCCAGAATCCGTTGAGATTATGTCTGTGTTAGGGAAGGGAGGCATAAGGGACAAGAATCCGTTGAGATTCTATCAGTGTCTGGGAGGGAGGCATAAGGGGCCAGAATCCGTTGAGATTCTGTCAGGGTCCGGGCATCTGATATCTGTTATGTGAAAATAAGTTCTGTTCTGAAAATTATCTGAAAGCAAGTTATGTTCTAAAAATTATCTGAAAGAAAGTTTTGTTCTGAAAATTATCTGAAAGTAAGTTCTATTCTGAAAATTATATGAAAGCATGTTCTGTTCTGAAAATTCTATATATCTGTTCAGTTCTGATGCTTTAAGCACAAAGGGAGACATAAGGGGCCAGAATCCGTTAAGATTCTGTCAGTGTTAGGGAAGGAAGGCATAAGGGGTCAGAATACGTTGAGATTCTGTCAGGGTCCGGGAAGCTGATATCTGTTATGTGAAATGTGCTTTTATGATTTAAATTTTGTTCTGTATGATTCCGTTTATTCTGTATGATTCTGTTTGTTCTGTACGATTCCGTTTATTCTGTATGATTCTATTTGTTCTGTACGATTCTATTTATTCTGTATGATTCTGTTTGTACTGTATGATTCTATTTTTTCTATATGATTCTGTTTGTTCTATACGATTCCGTTTATTCTGTGTGATTCTGTTTGTTCTGTACGATTCCGTTTATTCTGTATGATTCTGTTTGTTCTGTACAATTTCGTTTATTATACGATTTCGTTGGTTCTATAAAATATGACTTGAATATTCTGCTGTTCAAAATAAATTTAGTTATTCTGTATCAGCTGTTTGATTCTAATCAAGTATATGAATATCTTATTTCATTTGATTATATACGATTTTTGTGATTATCTGAATTCTATACGGATTTATGAGTTTCCTGTCATTGCACGATTTCATTGATATTTCATACTGTACATGTCACTAAATACAGATACCGATATGGATATTGATATTGCATCGATTCATTGATCTTATGGATACCGATATTATTGATTCATCGATACTATAGACTTATTGATACCATTGATTATTTATATTACAGATACTGATACTGATATCGACACCGATATTACTTATTCACTAATACTACTGATTTATTGCATTGATCTTATGACACGTAATTCACCAAATACTGCCGATACATGTGATACCCTGATACATGTGATTCATGTAATTCATGTGATTTACCGAGCACGTTATCTAGAATATGATTTTATTGTATTGATTGATTTTAATTGTTATTATTGATTTGATTCAACTGTTCTTACGATGTATAGAATTGATTGTTTTATGTGATTTCATATCGTTTGATGTTATTGACCGGAAGTGATTCCTTTATTTATCTGATTGATTCTATTGATATGATTGAATGATGTTAATCGTATTTGATTTGACGGATTTACTAGTACTTACTCTTTTACTGAGGATTTATCATTTATGTATGGATTTACTGTTACTACATGATTTCACTGTTATAGCATAATCGTTCATGTCGTCATTTGATTGTTATTGATATTGATACATACACTGCTACTACTGATTCACTGTACTAACTTTATGCACGTGATATACTGAGCAAGTGACATGTGATTCACTGAGCACGAGATATTGATTTCTGGGTTGCATATGATTAATTGAGCAAGTGATAAATAACTGGAGTTTGCAAGTGTATGTTGGTATGCTGTGATACGATTCTACTTCCTTGACTCGATTGATGTTATAGACTGATGGGATAGATTAGACGACTTCT
>NW_021320142.1:1038236-1066322 GCF_001605985.2 Dendrobium catenatum | reverse complement strand
GATCTGGACATCGTCCTGGACGATCCTGCTTGATAAGTATCAGATTTGAGATATTTTGAACATTTTGAAGAGAGAGAAAGAGAAAGCATGAGAAAGAAAGAGAAGGAAAGAAAGGAAAAAGCTGGGGTTTGGAGCTCGCGGTGCACATTTCATCCGACGCCGCTATTGAAAGAATTGTTCGTCTCGCAGTAAGAAATTCAAATCCTATTTTTGATTTCAAAGATTTCAAGTTTTGGTATTTTTCTGCTCAGTTTTGTGTTTTCGTTGCCGAAATTCTTACATATCTTTGTATTGACGAAACTTTTATCGCGTAACTTTTGGTATGTAATTGAACTGATGTTTTTATACGATTTGAGTATTTTCTGGAAGATTTTTACCGGATATTTTGAGTTCTGTGCATTTTTTATCGAATAGAAAATTATCTGGCTGTTGAAAATATTGCTTCAGTACAAGAAAAGCTTTGTAACATTGTTTTACACGATTTATGGTAATTTGGTAATTTTTTTATTCTGTAAATTTTGTGTAAATTTCGTATACTGCCGTTATGCCGCTGACGAAATCTAATTTTCTGATTTGAATGCTTTGATGCGTGCATGCTGTCAAAGGGAGTTATAAGGGGCCGTAATCCTATGTGATTCCGTTATCTGGGTCTGAGAAATTTGAAATGAGCTCTGAAATCTAAAAAAATAAGTTATGTTCTAAAAATTCTGAATATCTGTTCTGTTCTGGTGCAATAAGCACAAATGGAGACATAAGGGGCCAAAATCCATCGAGATTCTTTCTGTGTCAGGGAAGGGAGGCATAAGGGACCAGAATCCGTTGAGATTCTGTTAGTGTCAGGGAAGGGAGGCATAAGAGGCCAGAATCAGTTGAGATTCTGTCAGGGTCCGGGCATCTGATATCTGTTATGTGAAAATAAGTTCTATTCTGAAAATTATCTGAAAGCAAGTTATGTTCTGAAAATTATCTGAAAGAAAGTTTTGTTCTGAAAAATATATGAAAGTAAGTTATGTTCAGAAAATTATCTGAAAGCAGGTTCTGTTCTGAAAATTCTGTATATCTGTTCAGTTCTGGTGCTTTAAGCACAAAGGGAGACATAAGGGCCAGAATCCGTTGAGATTCTGTCAGTGTCAGGGAAGGAAGGTATAAGGGCCCAGAATCCGTTGAGATTCTGTCAGGGTCCAGGAAGCTGATATCTGTTATGTGAAATGTGCTTTTATGATTTGAATTCAGTTCTGTATGATTCCGTTTATTCTATATGATTCTGTTTATTCTGTATGATTACGTTTATTCTGTATGATTCTGTTTGTTCTGTACGATTCTATTTATTTTATATGATTATGTTTGTTCTGTATGATTCTGTTTATTCTGTATGATTCCGTTTGTTCTGTACGATTCTGTTTATTATGTAAGATTCTGTTTGTTCTGTACGATTCCGTTTATTCTGTATGATTCTGTTTGTTTTGTACGATTCTGTTTATTGTACGATTTTGTTGGTTCTGCAAAATCTGACTTGAATATTCTGCTGTTCAAAATAAATTCAGTTCTTCTGTATCAGCTGTTTGATTCTAATCAAGTATCTGAATATCTTATTTTATTTGATTATATACGATTTTTGTGATTATCTGAATTTTGTACGGATTTATGAGTTTCCTGTCATTGCACGATTTCATTGATATTTCATACTGTACATGTCACTAAATACAGATACTGATATGTATATTGATATTGCATCGATTCATTAATCTTATGGATACCGATATTATTGATTCATCGATACTATAGACTTATTGATACCATTGATTCATTGATATTACAGATACTGATACTGATATCGACACCGATATTACTTATTCACTAATACTACTGATTCATTGCATTGATCTTTTGGCACGTAATACATCGAATACTGACCGATACATGTGATACCCTGATACATGTGATTCATGTAATTCATGTGATTTATCGACCACGTTATCTAGAATATGATTTTACTGTATTGATTGATTTTAATTGTTATTATTGATTTGATTCAACTGTTCTTACGATGTATTGAATTGATTGTTTTATGTGATTTCATACCGTTTGATATTATTGACTGGAAATGATTCCTTTATTGATCTGATTGATTCTATTGATATGATTGAATGATGTTAATCGTATTTGATTTGACGGATTTACTAGTACTGACTCATTTACTGAGGATTTAGCATTTCTATACGGATTTATTGTTACTACATGATTTCACTATTATAGCATAATCGTTCATGTCGTCATTGGATTGTTATTGATATTGATACATACACTGCTGCTACTGATTCACTGTACTAACTTTATGCACGTGATATACTGAGCAAGTGACATGTGATTTACTGAGCACGGGATATTGATTTCTGGGTTGCATATGATTAATTGAGCAAGTGATAAATAACTGGAGTTTGCAAGTGTATGTTGGTATGCTGTGATACGATTCTACTTCCTTGACTCGATTGATGTTATAGACTGATGGGATAGATTAGACGACTTCTGTAGAGAATTGATGCACGTACTGATTTATTGAACATTATAAATTTTCTACTGTTCACTAATTATATCACTAATGATTTTGGAATCTATTGTTTATACACTGATTCCCATTACTACATTGATTGTTGTTTCTGTACTGATTTTCGTACCTGCATCAATTCAATGATTATATGTAAGTGTCTGTTATTGATTTGATTGGTTGACTTGCATATTGTTTCCGTATCATGCTTTGATTTCAGTTGTAGGCTTTGGTAACATGCTGGGCTTTTTGAAGCTCATTATATGTGGTTAATGATTTTAGGTGCAGAGCCTCCCGCGTGAAGCTTCTTTCAGATGCTAGTATAGTTTTTCAAAGTTTTTGGTTCTCGCATTATTTTGTAGCCCGAGTGGCTATTGTACATGTTATTTTGGACTGTATATATGAAATGCCGGAATGTGAATTATAGTATTTGATGTATTTTTTTCTGTAATGCAATTATCATTTCTGGATGTCTGTATTGATCTGAGAAAAAAAAAGAAGAAAAAGAATGTCAGACGAATCCTTTCACTATTGATGTCTGGGACGTTACAATTGGTATCAGAGCGAGTGTAGTGAAAGGATTTGCTTATATCCAGAGTTATAGTGATGATTGCATTATTTGATTTGTTTTTCTTTATGTGTTTGATTTTTTTTATTTATCCCTATGGATTTTATTTGAATGAATTTGTATTGATTAGGCCAATAGATCAGAAGGGAAAGAAAGATGAATCTGCTACTAACTTTTCTATGACATCTGAAAATATGAAAAAGTTTGCTGATATGGTCGATCAAATGGTGAGCGATAAATTAGCAAAACGTTATGGCCGTAGTGTTAAGAAAAGTGGTGAAAGTAGCAGAACAAGGATTGTTAATGTTTGTGTATGTTATGGAAAGAGACATTTGGGACAATGTTATCAGAGAACAGGACAATGCTTTCGATGTGGTGCCTATGGACACAGAATGGTACAATGTCCAAGACTTGGACCAGGACCTATTCAGACTGACAACATACAGTTGGAAACTGTGAAAAATGTTTCTCAAGTGCCTGAAAATATGACTAGTATGAGTTTATTTAACGTATTGTATTCGACGAGATTTTTAATTGATTTCGATATGATTTGTACGATTTCCTGATTTGGTTCACGTTTTGATTGAACGAACTTGTTTTATTTTGATTTTGCATTCGAACCCTTAAGAGAAATGTCGATGACGACATTTTTTTTAAGGTGGGTAGATTGTAAAACCCTTCCGAAGCTGATTTTTTTTAGCGCTGTTAGTCCCGGACGAACTGACCTTAGTCCCGGACGAACTGAAGAAAATTGTGAAGAATCTATCAATTTCGTCTGGACGAACCTGAAGGGTCGGGACGAACCGAACAGAGAGCATCGTCCAGGGACGAAACAAATTGGAATTAATTTTTGTCTATACGATCCGTGTCCAGAGGAGTTTGTCCCGGGATGATCTGGGCATCATCATGGACGATCCTACTTTATAAGTATCGGATTTGAGATATTTTGAATCATTTTGAAGAGTGAGAAAGAGAAAGCAGAAGAGAGAAAGAGAAGGAAAGAAAGGAAAAAAGCTGAGTTTTGGAGCTCGCGGTGCACTTTTCATCCGAAGCCGCTGTTGAAAGAATTGTTCGTCTCGTTGTAAGGAATCTGAATCCTATTTCTGATTTCGAAGGTTTCGACTTTTGATATTTTTCTGCTCAGTTTTGTGTTTCCGTTGTCGAAATTCTTGCATATCTTTGTATTGATGAAACTTTTACTGTGTAACTTTTGGTATGTTATTGAACTGATGTTTTGTATGATTTAAGTATTTTCTAGAAGATTTTTACCGGATATTTTGAGTTATGTGCGCTTTTTATCGAATAGAAAATTATCTGGCTGTTGAAAAATATTGCTTCAGTACAAGAAAAGCTTTGTAACGTTGTTTTATACGATTTTTGATAATTTGGTAATTTTTTGAATCTATGAATTCTATGTAAATTTCATATACTGTCGTTATGCCGTTGACGAATTTTTTGACGAAATCCAATTTTCTGATTTGAATGCTTTGATGTGTGCATGCTATCAAAGGGAGTTAAAAGGGTCAAGAATCCTATGTGTTTCCGTTGTCTGGTTCCGAAAAATCTGAAATGAGCTATGAAATCTGAAATAAGTTCTGTTCCGGAAATTTTGAATATCGGTTATGTTCTTGTGCTATAAGCACAAAGGGAGACGTAAGGGGCCAGAATCCGTCAAGATTCTATATGTGTCAGGGAAGGGAGGCATAAGGGGCCAGAATCTGTTGAGATTCTATCAGTGTCAGGGAAGGGAGGCATAAGGGGCCAGAATCCGTTGAGATTCTGTCAGGGTCCGGACATCTGATATCTGTTACGTGAAAATAAGTTCTGTTCTGAAAATTATCTGAAAGCAAGTTCTGTTCTGAAAATTATCTGAAAGCAAGTTCTGTTCTGAAAATTCTGTATATCTGTTTAGTTCTTGTGCTTTAAGCACAAAGGGAGACATAAGGGGTCAGAATCCATTGAGATTCTGTCAATGTCAGGGAAGGGAGGCATAAGGGGCCAGAATTCGTTGAGATTCTGTCAGGGTCCGGGAAGCTGATATCTGTTATGTGAAATGTGCTTTTATGATTTCAATTCTATTCTGTACGATTCCGTTTATTCTGTATCATTCTGTTTGTTCTGTACGGTTCCGTTTATTCTGTATGATTCTGTTTGTTCTATACGATTCTGTTTATTCTGTATGATTCTGTTTGTTCTGTACGATTTTGTTTATTCAGTATGATTTTGTTTATTCTGTATGATTCCATTTATTCTATATGATTATGTTTGTTTTGTACGATTCTGTTTATTCTATATGATTCTGTTTGTTCTGCACGATTCCATTTATTATGTATGATTCTGTTTGTTCTGTACGATTCTGCTTATTGTACGATTTCGTTGGTTCTGCAAAATCTGACTTGAATATTCTGCTGTTCGAAATAAATTCAGTTCTTATGTATCAGCTGTTTGATTCTAATCAAGTATCTGAATATCTTATTTCGTTTGATTATATACAATTTTTGTGATTATCTAATTTCTGTACGGATTTATGAGTTTCCTGTCATTGCACGATTTGATATTTCATATTGTACATGTCACTGAATACAGATACCTATATGGATATTGATATTGCATCGATTCATTGATTCATTGATCTTATAGATACTGATATTATTGATTCATCGATACTATATACTTATTGATACCATTGATTCATTTATACTACAGATACTGATACCGATATCGACACTGATATTACTAATTCACAAATACTACTGATTCATTGCATTGATCTTATGGCACGTGATACCTCGAATACTGACCAATACATGTGATACCCTGATACATGTGATTCATGTAATTCATGTGATTTACCGAGCACGTTATCTAGAATATGTTTTTACTGTATTGATTGATTTTAATTATTATTATTGATTTGATTCAACTGTTCTTACGATGTATTGAATTGATTATTTTATGTGATTTCATACCGTTTGATATTATTGACCAGAAGTGATTTCTTTATTGATCTGATTGATTCTATTGATATGATTGAATGATGTTAATCGTATTTGATTTGACGGATTTACTAGTATTGACTCATTTACTGAGGATTTATCATTTCTGTACGGATTTACTGTTACTACATGATTTCACTGTTATATCATAATCGTTCATGTCGTCATTGGATTGTTATTGATATTGATACATACACTGTTGCTACTGATTCACTGTACTAACTTTATGCATGTGATATACTGAGCAAGTGACATGTGATTCACTGAGCACGGGATATTGATTTCTGGGTTGCATATGATTAATTGAGCAAGTGATAAATAACTGGAGTTTGCAAGTGTATGTTGGTATGTTGTGATATGATTCTACTTCCTTGACTCGACTGATGTTATAGACTGATGGGATAGATTAGACGACTTCTGCAGAGATTTGATGCACGTACTGATTTATTGAACATTATAGATTTTCTACTGTTCACTGATTATATCACTGATGATTTTGGATTCTATTGTTTATACACTGATTCCCATTACTACATTGATTATTATTTCTGTACTGGTTTTCGTACCTACATCAATTCAATGATTATGTGTAAGTGACTGTTATTGATTTGATTGGTTGACATGCTTATTGTTTCCGTATCGTGCTTTGATTTCAGTTGTAGGCTTTGGTAACCTGCTGGGCTTTTTGAAGCTCATTATATGTGGTTAATGAATTCAGGTGCAGAGCCTCCCGCGTGAAGCTTCTTTTAGATGCTAGTATAGTTTTTCGTAGTTTTTTGTTCTCGCATTATTTTGTAGCCTGAATGGCTATTGTACATGCTATTTTGGACTGTATATATGAAATGCCGGAATGTGAATTATAGTATTTTGATGTATTTATTTTCTGTAATGCAATTATTATTTCTGGATGCCTGTATTGATCTGAGAAAAAAAAGAGAAGAAGAAAAAGAATGTCAGACGAATTCTTTCACTATTGATGTCTGGGACGTTACACTTCCCCTTCCTCCAAGTTTAAATTAGACTCATTAGGGCTTCCCCCATCAGAATGATACCCCATGATGTCATTAATAGAATGGGTGGCCAAATTGTCCATACTAGGATTAAGGGGAATCACATTGTGAATTAAAGATAACCCAATGGAATCATGAACCAAATTGGAAACAAGAAAACTAGAGGAATCTTGGACGTCTCCATGAAGCTTTGATCCATAGGATCCATCTAACAAATCATATTCTCATTCATAATAATTTCACTATTAGAAATCATAGGAATCTGAACAATTAAATCAAGGCCATCAATATTTTCTTTAGTACTTTGGGAATCATTAGAAGTTTGAATATCATATGAAGGAGGGTTCACATTAGCATTTTCATTATTAGGAACATTTTTGTCTTTAACAGTATTGATATTAGGTTTTCTTAAATGTGGATGAAACAAAAAACAATCAGACTTGTCATGCCCAATATATTTATAGTGCTCACAGAAATGAGGGAAAAATTTTATAACAACTTTTTGAACATATCCAAATTTTTTCAGTCCAAGACATGGAATCAAAATATTTTTTATGATATCAAGTTCTACAAGCAACCGATGGTCTTGATCCCACAACAGTTGCATTATCAATTTGAAGAGGCTGACAAAAGAAAGATCCTAACCCGTGAAGAATACGGTGTGAAAAAAATGTGGTCTAAGATTTGGGAAAGATTTCCAAATGGGAATGGTAAGAGACTCCTGAGAAATATAAATATGTTGATCATTTAATGAGTTTCATGTAGCAATTGTTAACATAATAAGCCCGATGAGCAAAGACCCAATTGTAATCCATATCATTTGAAAGCTTGATAAGCATATGTTTAGGGTCCAACATAGTATCAAAAAATTTTCCTGATAATTTTAAGTTATAGAAAAAGTTTTTAATGATATCCAGAGGGGGACGACAAATGAGAACTTCCCAACAATAGCAAATTCAAAAGGAGCGCCAAAGCTTGAGCCTCCTCTTCAGTTTTCCTTAAAGAAGGCAAACATGATGAGTGGTAGCTTTTAAGTCGAGAAAATTTGATGAAGAAGAGGATCCAGCGAGAACCTCTCTAAAAGATAGAGGTAGATCTTTGCCATCAAGAAAACCTTGATTAGACCTCTTAGGAGGAAAGGAAGCCATCCCTTGACAAAAAAATTGAAGAAACAAAGAAAAAAAACTAAAATAAAAAATGTGGAGAGCAAAGCAACAAACTGACACTCGGCCGACCTAAAACAGAAACCATCCGCAAGAAGGTTTAGAGAACTTCACTGAGAAGTGTAGATGACAGGTCCTACAAGTGATCGAGGAGGAAACAGGAAAATGGCCAGGATGCAAAACCCTATAGAGCTCTCTCCCTCGAATAATTTCCTTATGACCTTTCACTTTCGAGATCGTAGCAACTTCGGATTTAAATTAATAAGTTTTTCTTCCTTGGAGCTGAATTTTTACAAACAAAGTGCAAGATATATATATATATATATATTTGAATCTATAGCTATTATTAAAGTAGCTTAACGGGTGACCAACAAAGATAGCAAATACTCATAAAATGGTTAGTAGAGATCACCCATTTAAACTTGTTGAGCCAAGCTAAATGATTCTTTTGTAATTTAAAAATTATTGCCAGTTTATATATAGACTTGTAAAATTTGTGGGGGCATTCAAACATTAATGGTGGCCATTAAACCATGACAAATTTATATTTTTAATTTTTCTTTTCTTTGAAGAAAATTTGTAATTAAAGTGTATTAAAATTTTCAAAATGATTTTTGAGCTTTTTCAAAAGATATACCATAAATTTTAATTATTTGTTTATATATTAAAATATAGATATTAAAATTAATTTAGTCTTAATTTCTTTTATTTTCTTGCTTCAATATATATTTTTATATATCTTTGCTATGAAGAGTTAATAAACATTTTTATTGTAAACATCCATCTTTACATGCATGAATATTAGTCCTGATAGCTTTTCTTTTGTTTATGCATAAAGATCAAAAAATCATTTGACCATTTTAATAATATATTTATTATCATCAAAATGAGCATATAAGGTAGGCTCATGAGTTCAACGATCTCATTTTCTTATGATGATGAATCTATCTTACAAAATAGATAAAATTGGTCGATAAGGTCATTCAAAGCTATTCATAATATTGTTGAGGAGGAACTCTATAAGTCCGTTGTACATGCTCATGCTCCACTTATCCTAATTAGAATTATAAAGAAGAAAATAAGCACCCCTATTTTTAAAAAGAGTAGGGAGGTAGCAGAAACACACTAAGTAGAAAATAAGTTCATTCTATCACAACAAGGGATGAAGCAAATTTCTACCATTATTCTAGAGTTGAGAAGTGGCCAGATATTTTGGAGGATAAACAAATAAGATTAATGCAAAAAATAAGATGCTCTTTGAAACACTTTGTGTTATGACTATTATGGTCATTTCTTTTACTATGCTTTATGTTTATAGAACTATGTGTTATGATTTTTGTGTTTGTTATAAAAAAAATGTACTATATTATGATTGCACTCTCTATTGCATTAGCCTGAGATATAATCTATAATTGATCCATGATCAAATAATCTTCAAATAATGATTGAACATTAAACAAATAATACTTAAACAATAATTGATTTATATTCAAACAATATTCCGATAATTTGAGAACCATGATCGACAAATAATCAAACTCCTTCGAACCAGATAAGTAATATTCATACCAAGATTAAAACTTCTTTAAACCATCTTTGATCTATTGTTGAATAATGATCGCGCCATATTCATTCCACTATCAAACAAATTTTGAACATGAACCATCCAAATTTGAATCATGATCAATCAATGATTCAACCCTCTTTGAACCTATTCTATTTACTTCGACTTCAAAAACAAGTTCTCATTTGTCTTTTCTTTTAGTGCTAGTATTTTGTTATAGAAGAAACTTTTTGACAGATTTTTCGAAGAAAACAAATAATAGACATATTTGAGTGTTGGGGTTTTTGTTGGTGGTGTTGTTCTTCTAGTTTTTGGTTGAGTGGTTTGGGTGTTGTTGGTATATTTTTTTGGTTTACTCAGGTTCTTTGTTCTTGGGGATTATGGTTAGGTCTTGGTTGGGGCCTTTTTTCCTAGGGTTTTGGGGTGCATGAGTCTCTTATGTGTTGGCTTTAAGTTTTTGGGCTGCTTTTTGTTCTTGGTTAGATTTTTTTTTTGCTTTTTTTGGTGGTGTCCTTGGCTATTTATGTTGGTCTTTTTGGGTTGTTCTGCCTGGATTTGTTGGTGCTGCTTTGTGGTTGCTTGAGACTTGTTTTCTTTTTCCTGATTGTCTTTATTTCCTTATTGCTAGGAGTTTCGCTGGTGGTTCAGTTGTTCTGTGTTTGGCATGTTTTCGTTTTGGTGGTGGTTTTCTCTTTACATGATGTTGTTTTTACTAGATATTTTGTTCGGAGGTTTTTTATCTTCAGGTTTTGGGTTCTATTTTAGTTGGCTTAGCTTGTTGGTCCTACTTGCTGTTAGAGTTTCCTTGGTGGAACTTGGTTGTTGCTAGGGTTCATCAGTCAATTCATAGGTTTTACCTAAGTATTAGTTCGGGCTTCAATGTTGACATAAGCTTGGGTTGACTTTTGGAGTGCTGGCTTCTAGCCACCCCTTGTGATTTGTATTGTGTTTTTGTGCTTTTATGTTCATTGTAGTTTCTTTTTTGTAGGTTGCATGCTGATTGTTGTTTGTGCTTAATGGTTTTATCTGAGTTTTGTTTTTTCTTTTTTTTTTCAAGTTCTTGCTTCTTACGTCCATTTTCCTTTTTTATCTCTTGTATGTAGTATGGATAATTGACATAAAGTTTTTTTTTTTTTTTTTTTTTCTTTGAGTTTTGTATCTCTTTGAGCATTAGAGAGCATTTGATCAGTTGAAGGATTTGCAATCCTTAATTTTAATTAACACGTATGCCCCCTATGAGTTTTAATCCAAATAATAATAATAATAATAATAACAATAGACATATTTCTTTAGTTTCCACTTTTAGAATACATAAAGGTCAAATTTTCCATCTATTTTTGGTGCCTACTTGCACTTTTTTTTTTCTGTGCTCGCGCTTGAATAGATCTTTAACTTTTTTATGTTTTACAGATTTATCCTTGTTGCGTCCAGGAGTATTCGCGGCTGTAGAGAAATATAAAGTTTAACGTCTTATCATTATACGAAAATCTGGCACGCAATCAGATAAGAGAGTATGTAGCATTCATGGGAGACACCAATATTTTTACGTGGAAAACCCCTAAAAAGGGGAAAAAATCATGGGGCCTAGCCCAACTTGAATGAATCCACTAGTATTGTAGTCGATTACAAATGAGGCCCTTCATTGGGGGAAGGCCTAGGCTTGATGTACATTATATGAAGTACATTACATGTTTGAAATACAAAGAGTCATTATTGACGTGTTCGTTTGGTAAGGAGGACGATAGTTTGGTGACGGAGGTCAAAAGGATTCGGCGGGTGACGTAAGTCAAGAGGATCATAGTCGGCTGGCGACGAAGGTCAGAAGGACTGTAGTCAATGGGCGACGTAAGTCAAAAGGATCATAATCAGCTGGCGGGCGACGTAAGTCAGGAGGACAGTAGTCGGCGGGCGATGGAGGTCGGAAAGACTGTTGTCTAACGACGAAGGTCAGAAGGACGTCAGGTAGAAGTCCAACAATGGAAAGAAATCCATCTTCAGATAGACGTCCAGTGAAAGTCCGATAATCGGTAGAAGTCCGGCGTCACTTGGAGGTCGGGCGGAATTCCGGCGTCACTTGGAGGTCGAGTGGAATTCCAAAGTCATTTGGAGTTTGGGTGAAACTCCGGCATTACTTGGGAAACATTCCGGCGTCACTTGAGCGTCGGATAGAATTATGGTGTCCCGTGGAAATCAAGCAGAATTCCAGTGTACCGTGGAAGTCAGGCGGAATTCTGACATCATTTGGAGTTTAGGCGGAACTCCGGCAGTGGTCGAGGAGGAGTCTCCTCCCTCCTATTCTTCTCTTTTGAAGAAAACAAATAATAGACATATTTGAGTGTTGGGCTTTTTGTTTGTGGCGTTGTTCTTCTGGTTTCTGGTTGAGTGGTTTGGGTGTTGTTGGTGTGTTTTTTTGGTTTGCTTAGGTTCTTTATTCTTGGGGATTCTGGGTGGGTCTTGGTTGGGGCCTTCTTTCCTAGGGTTTCTAAGTGCAGGAGCCTCTTCTGTGTTGGCTTTAAGTTTTTGTGTTGCTTTTTGTTGTTGGTTAGGTTTTTTTTTGGTGGTGTCTGGGCTATTTATGTTGGTCTTTTTGGGTTGTTCTGCCTAGGTTTGTTGGTGTTGCTTTGTGGTTGCTTGAGACTTATTTTCTTTTTCCTGATTATCTTTCTTTCCTTATTGATGGGAGTTTGGCTGGTGGTTCGGTTGTTCTGTGTTTGCCATGTTTCCAGTTTTGTGGTGGTTTTCTCTTTACATGATGTTGTATTTACTAGATTTTTTGTTTGGAGGTTTTTTATCTTCAAGTTTTGGGTTCTATTTTGGTTGGCTTAGCTTTTTGGTCCTACTTGCTGTTGGAGTTTCCTTGGTGGAACTTGGTTGTTGCTAGGGTTCATCAGTCAATTAATAGGTTTCTCCTAAGGATTAGTTTGGGCTTCAATGTTGATATAAGCTTGGGTTGATTTTTGGAGTGCTGCCTTCTAGCCAACCTTTGTTATTTGTATTGTGTTTTTGTGCTTTTTTGTTCACTGTAGTTTCTTTTTTTTGTAGGATGCATGTTTATTGTTGTTTGTGCTTAATGGTTTTATCTGAGTTTTGTTTTTTTTTTTTCAAGTTCTTGCTTCTTACGTCCATTTTCCTTTTTTATCTCTTGTATGTAGTATGGATCATTGACATAAAGTTTTTTTTTTTTTTTTGTATCTCTTTGAGCATTAAAGTGCATTTGATCAGTTGAAGGATTTGCAATCCTTAATTTTAATTAACACGTAAACCCCCCTATGAGTTTTAATCCTAATAATAATAATAATAATAGACATATTTCTTTAGTTTACACTTTTAGAATACATAAAGGTCAAATTTTCCATCTATTTTTGGTGCCTACTTGCACTTTCTTTTTTATTTTTTATTTTTTCTGTGCTCGCGCTTGAAATAGGTCTTTAACTTTTTTATGTTTTACAGATTTATCCTTGTTGCGTCCAGGAGTATTCGCGGCTGTAGAGAAATATAAAGTTTAACGTCTTATCATTGTACGAAAATCTGGCACGCAATCAGATAAGAGAGTATGTAGCATTCATGGGAGACACCAATATTTTTACGTGGAAAACCACTGAAAAGGAGAAAAAACCATGGGCCTAGCCCAGTTTGAATGAATCCACTAATATTGTAGTCGATTACAAATGAGGCCCTTCATTAGGGGAAGGCCCGGGCTTGATGTACATTATATGAAGTACATTACATGTTTGAAATACAAAGAGTCACTATTGACGTGTTCGTTTGGTCGGGAGGACCATAGTCTGATGACGGAGGTCTAAAGGACTGTAGTCGGCGGGTGACGTAAGTCAAGACGATCGTAGTCGGCTGGCGACGAAGGTCGGAAGGACTGTAGTCGATGGGCGATGTAAGTCAAAAGGATCATAATCAGCTGGCGGGCGACGTAAGTCAGAAGGACAGTAGTCGGCGGGCGATGGAGGTCGGAGAGACTGTTGTCTAACGACGAAGGTCAGAAGGACGTCAGGTAGAAGTCCAACAATGGAAAGAAATCCATCTTCGGATAGACGTCCAGTGAAAGTCCGATAATCGGTAGAAGTCCGGCGTCACTTGGAGGTCGGGCGGAATTCCAGCGTCACTTGGAGATCGAGTGGAATTTCAAAGTCATTTGGAGTTTGGGTGAAACTCCGACATTACTTGGGAAACATTCCGGCGTCACTTGAGCGTCGGATAGAATTCTGGTGTCCCGTGGAAATCAGACAGAATTCCAGTGTACCGTGGAAGTCAGGCTGAATTCTGACATCATTTGGAGTTCAGGCGGAACTCCGGCAGTGGTCGAGACCGTTTTTGCTATTATTTCTTACAGCTTTTCAAAAAAAATTATACTAAGAACTATTATAGATAACAATAAAAAAAAGTCTCATTCATGTAATTTAGAACTATAATAATTTTTAAAATAATCAATTTATGCCCACTATCACCACAATAACATGCATCCATATAAAAGAAAATACAAAAAGGTGTCCATGTTTTGCCCAATAACATTTGTGCTCCAATGCATGTGAGTGGGGCTATGGGACCCATCTCAAGATTGGCATTTTTCCCCAACACCTCACATGCAAATTTCAAAGGATTCTTAAGCAAGAGGACACCATTAATCTTGTCTCTTTCAAACCGCTTATTCTCTCTCATTAGTTATTTCACACTTTTCCTTTTGTCTCTCTCTCCCTTTCAATGAATGGACCACCAACAGAAAGGAATCATTATAGGCTTAAAAGCAATGGAGAGGAGAACATTTAGATCACTAAGGACTTTGTTCATTGCGCCTAAATGTATACAGCCTCTATTACCCTTTCAGGATATGTTCAATAACCGCTGTGGCTGTTTAAAAATGCGTGCATGCTTGCATGCATGCATTAAAGTTATAAGACATGTTGTTACGATTTGATGTTGACTAAATTAGGGTTGGAAACTTTGAAGCTTGCTATTGCTTTTGTTACTTTCAAGGAAAAAGTTACCTACTTTTATGATGATTGTGATGATATCTTTCAATTTTTGGTGAAATTAGGGTACTTTAGGGGTTATTTGGTTTGAATTAAAATGTGCGTAAAGTATTCTAAATGTAAACGTTCTTAGAATATTGATGTTTAATTTGAAGTAAAATAAATGCGGTGTAAAATTTTGATTTGTTTGAAATTTGCTCTCTAGTTCAATTTTGATGTTTTTAGAATTCCATAGATTTGGGGGAATTTCAAATATGTCACAAATTTATTATCATTACCATCGCTCGCTGCTGACCACTGACTACCTTCGATCGCCAAAGCTGGCCACCATTGTCACCATTGGAGTCGATCACCACCACTGTCGTTGGCTAGCAACCATCACCACCACCACCACTCATCTTTGGCTGCAGTAGGGCACCACTAGGGGTGCAAGCGGGACGAGCCAGCTCAAACTCAACTCGTTAACGATCTTACGAGTCAAGCTTATCAAGTCATGAGCTCGAGCTCAAGCCTATACTCGAGCTCGTATATTAAATAAGGCTTGGCTTAGCTTAAAAGCTGATTTAGCCGCTCAATTAACTTAAAATATATTTAAAAATTAATTTAAATTATAATTATATAATACATTTTTTAAATTAATTCCTTATTAACATAAAAAAATTCTAAGAATAACTTAAAATTTTTATTTAAAACTAAGAAATCAAGCTTAACAGTTGAGTCAAGCTCAACCTTTCCAAAGGAACTTGAGCCTATAACTTTTTTAATGAGTCAAGCGCGAGCTTAATAAATGAGTTCAAGCTTGAGCTCATTAAGAACTAAACAAACATAGCTTGATTAGGCAAATACTCAACTTAATTCGTCTCATTTACACCACTAAACACCACTACTGATGTTGGTTGCCATCATCGGACTCTTCCTCCACCCGCCACTAACCACCATCATCTGCCTTGATTCCCTAGTCACCTTCAGCCTCCCCTTGTCACCACCGACCATCGTTATCGTTAGTGATGCATCGCCTCCAACCGCCAGCCACCACCACCATTTTTAGCCATTGACTACCACAATCTTTGGACTTTACAGTTTACACCGTATTCATTTTATTTCAAACTAAAAACAAAAAAAGAAATAGCATGCATTCATTTTACACTCATCCAAATAAATTCAAAGCATTACTTTTACATTACATTTCTTTTACACAACATTCTTTTTACATTGCATTCAAATTCAACCAACCAAATAGCCCCTTAGATAGACCTCATTGAAAATACTAGTTAATTGATTTTGAGTGAATTTTCTGGTTTACTTCTCCACAAAAAAGAATAGCTGCGATATTTCTCTAATTTTGTCAATTATATTATATACAAAAGATAATTTAATTGATAACAAGTAGGGAATATGATCAATTACAAATTCATGAAATATTTCAAATAGAGAGAAGTTTAAAGGATTTTGTCAGGATTTGAATTTGAGATTTCTTGCTTACAAGCGAAGAAAAACATCACTTGGTATTGTGTGTGCAATTTTGCTCTTACATTGATGAGATATCTTTGTCTAATAGTATAGATTGTACACTGACTGAATCATCTGATCTTCTCAATCTTCCATTTTTAGAACAAAATAGAACAATAAAGCATCATATGCTTTCTATTTACAATTTAATTCAATAGGAGACTTATGTTTTGTTTGAGATAACTTTCTAAAGTAATTTTTAAGTACAAAAATTTTTAAAACTAAAAATTTTTGTACTTAAATAGTTAAGTAAATTTATTATTACGGTTTGGTTTGTGATATGTAAGTGTATGAAAATGTTTGCAATTTGAGATCCAATTAAGGGTTTCTCACCTGATTATAAACAAAATCCTTCCATGATGTTCGAAAAATACAAGGATGTGGAATCTACTCCCAACTATGAACTAGAAAGCAATTAGTCTATCATAGCTGCAAAAGCATATAAAGAAAATGATAGATTTAGACAATTCATCTAAGAATGGGACGACGGGTGTGTTTTGTATAGTTAATTGTGAAGTTGTTGTGGAGAAAATTACTTAACTATTCTGGTTGCTAAAAACAGCTTTCCAATACATAAATTTAATTTTAAGGAATTGTGAGAAAGCGGTAGGAAAATAGTAACTAAACCAAATAATGGCTATTGTCGAAAAATAAAGCTTGGAGAACGCTGACCTAAACAGACCCTAAATCTATATTTATAGTGAAATGTATATGAAATTATTTGGGAATATCATATGATAGTCACATGTTTTATTGAAGCAAAAATTTAAGTTCATTTTTGTGATAGTTTTCTTACTATTTTCTACAAAAGCTTTCTAGTAAAAAATTTGTTTAAAGCAGCGAAAAAATAGTGGCCAAATATGCCTTAATTTTCTTTCAACAATGTTAACTAATATTATTGATAAAAATACACAAAAGCTTTGGTCATTCAGGAAAAAATGAGTTAAATTTTATGTTTCTTCCTTAAAATACCTAGAAAATAGTCATGATTAAGGCTATCCTAAGGATAAATTTTCTCATGCCCAACTTGTAAATTATGTTACCAATGAGCAACAGTTCCATTGGTTTGGTATTAAACCCATAAAAAAGTGGGGTAAGAGATTTAACTCTCACTTGTTAACAAGTTAAAAAGTGTGTTTGGATTCATAGTGTACTATTTAAAGATAAATTTAAGAATTCTGATAAGTCGAGTTTGAGTCCTTAGTTAGTCATAACAAAAAATATATATATAAAGGAAAAAAAAATTTAAACTAAGTTTTATTAGTAAATAAATTTTGCAATTATGTATATTTAAAATTAAATTTAATAATATGCATAATCATCTGTTGAACAAGTGACTGGTGTTGGCTAAGCATTGATGACTCACTTAGTCATTAGGTTAAGAAAAAAAATTATATATAAGTCACCCGATAAAGATCAAATCTATAACATATCCAACTTTGCACGATGAAAGTTTATGAAATCAGGATATAATAAATTTTTTGGTAGATTTAAGAGAGATAAAATTAGTAGAATTAAAATAATTAAAAATAAAAATAAGATATTAGTTACTTACAATGAATATAACAAAATATATAATAGAAATGACTAATAATATAATTCAAAGTCTTTTCTCTCTCCTCTCCTCTCTCTTCATTCATCTCTTTTAATTTCTTCCTAACCAAGCAAGTAAGTGAGCGAGTCGGTGGGGTGAGGCAGAGATATATATATATACTCTTCATGGCCTAGTGCCACAGTGCTCATCATATCAACGCTAAAGCACTCTACTTCATAATTTTTAGATTTTTCAAATATATTTATTTCACATATTTGAGTTATTACACGACTTACATGGAAAAGATTTAAATAAAATGTCCATCATATATACTATTATACACCTAAATTTATTTGATAGTGAAATTATGTTAATTTTATTTCACAACTACAATAAAGATAAGATTTTGTAATATTAGTGAGAAAATAGTTTTGCTTACATATGCTAATTTCGTATCAGTGTATTTTTTGGGACATTGGATTCTTGAAAAAAGTAGCAGTTAAAGTTGTAACAAAAGTGCATCACTTATGAGTTATAAAATCAAACTAGCATGCCTGGGTATCAGAATCCATCTGCTCATGTACAACGTTAGTGATGAGAGGCCATGCTGAGGTAAAGCAACATTAGATACCAATATAATTTTTAGAATGCTCTATGAAGATGTTGATTGAATCTTATTAGAGGAAAACTTTGAACTGATTTGTATAGTTAAACTTCAACTATTTAAGTGGGTGCTGTAGCATTGGAGGTGAACATTAAGTTTAGTTTTCTCTATAAATTGATTAATGTTTTTGAAGAAGCTATCTATCTCACCTTGCTTTATGTTCTACATATTGCATTGGACAAATAATGAGAAGTCATGTGGTATACCGATGAAGGATTTGATGGACATCACTAGCAGATGAATGCATGAGTGTTTGTTAAGGTGTTCTGACAGTCCGCTTGAACAACATGATAGTGCTAATGAGATATTTAGAAGTTGCATGCATGAATAGATGAAATATATGGATTGTATACTTTGGTATTTGGATGTAGAGACGATGAAGATAGAGCGTAATAGAATTGAAAATTTTATAAATGCCAGAGGATGCAATAAATTTTTTGAGAAAGATCATCACCTTGTTGGTGCTCACTTTCTTTAAATATATTCTCATGAAGTATGTCGTGAAAGGGAAGGTGAGAGTTTGAATATTGATGAAAGGCTACCTTGTGATCTTGAACATCTTATTCTTTACCAACCTTGAGATATAGTTAAGGAAGATTTTATTTTATACTTATATAAACAAAGAATGAGAAAGTGTTTTCTTGGAGATAAGGGAAGGAAGTTTTTAAACTTGGCTGATTGATAAGATTTGTAGTATGAGTTTGAGTTTTACTTTAATTATTGTCTAGCACAAACTCAACTCTATGCGTGTATATTCCAGCTATTGAAGGAGCAATAGTAGTGTAATGAACTTGATGTTATTTATAAGGAGTGTTGTTCTTTTTTACTTGCATTCTTTATAGATGAATATTTTAGAATCAACTTATGAGAGGATATGTTGTTTTGCTATCTAAGTTCTTAGATATGTTATTCAGTTCCTATAATGATTCATCCATGTTAATGTTTTAAAACAAATAATGGTCGGTATTACATTATGGTTAATTAATGAATCTTATGTATTTTATGTTTAAAAAAATTAAAGATCCCAAAAAATATATATGTTGTTTGAGATTTCTAAATTGATAAGTAATTACAATATGGTAAAGATTAATACTTGATACTCTCAATCAGAGAAACTGTAATATAATAATGATGGGTCAAGCCAATAAATACATAATAAATCTACTCTAATGTTCATTCTTTATCCGCTGCGATAAGGCATCAGTGCCAGATTTGTAGTGATGTTGCGCCTGAAGAGGTTTGTTACTTAACTCATGCCACTCTACATGATGTACGACTAGCTCTTCAACTATGGATGGTACGCTTGTATGATCATAATCATGTGTGTACCAGGATGGAGTATTCTGTGATGTCAGCTGACTGAAGAGATCCTGAGATGGTCCTTTCATTTCATATGAGGATGGTCCTGCAACCATGGCATGAGTCTGTACAAACTGTGGAGTGTCACTGAAGGATGTGTAGTCGGTCTGTGCAACTTCTATATAATAATCATCCGCAATATGCATGTCTCACACAACTCTTCCAATCAATTAACAGCCAGTTGGATGTCTCCTAAATCATCTCTACCAAAAAATGATTGTATAGTACTCTTTAAATCAAGAAAGTATGACCGCTACACATTTAAAATTGGTATATTAGTAAAGTTTAGTAGCAACTATGACACCCATATAATATATGTAAAATTGAGATTTAGATCACTAATCAGATAGCACTCCAAGGGTGCTCAAGGGTAGTATGTCGTAGGAGGCTCAGAAGGGGGCTTCAACATATACAATTAGCCTATGAATGAAACCAATGAAAGTAGTGTTGAATGAATTGCGCCCTTGCACAATATATGATCATTTTTCCTCCCACGTGCCAATAAAGGTATGATAGTGCATCATCTAGTCAGTGCCTGCCTTCTCCCACCCTTCAAAACAAATGAAATTCGGATCCATTGCCTATATATCAACAGTTGGCACATATCCAAACTGTCGCATCGTTCTATCGGGTTTGTGCCACTCCACCATCATCTAGCTAAACAAAGGCACACGAGCCAACCAAATCCGTTGGCCTACTAAGCATATGTCTGCAAGCTGTGCCTGAATATTTATAGTGCATGGCTCTCAAGTAATCTTTACAAAATAAGACTACTATATTAATAGTTGACACATATTATACTTGGCTTTGCCTAAGTGTGGCAACACAACTAATCATATGTGAACAAGGCATGTGGTATATAATTGTTTTGCCACAAGTGCATACACAATTGCTATCAAGCCCAAGATCAACCCTATAGGATCTTGATGACATATCAAAAACTTAGAATTAATGCATACTAATCATGGTTGGGCATGACAAGTTTGATTTTTCCACACAAAGTATTATTCTAGAAAAAATTATTATAGATAAATTTAAATCAACTAAATCTTACAAATCTAGCTCAAAAAATATATAGAAGATTCATGCATTTGTCAAACAAATTCATCTCTTCACTCTCTTCTCCAACTTCTACTGATCTTGCTTGATGAAGCAAAAAATCCATCCAACTATTCCGTTTGAACGCCCAAAATGCAGAAATACAAAAAAAAAAAAAATTAACGGCTAAAAAATATCTCAAAAGCTAATACACCTGCAATATGTGTACCTTACACAACTCAAACAACCCTAACAAAAAATATTTGATGTGAAATATTAAAAAAAAAAAAAAAAACTTAATAGCAACAAAAAATCGCCTCTCTCACGCAGCCAAATGGGAAGATCCAGCGAAGACGGAAGAAGAAGGGTAAAGCTACATATAAGGTACAATTGAAAAAAATGAAACAGACCCAGTTACACGTTTAATGGGCGAGTTGTGTCTACCACCTCATTGCCAGCTGTTTAATCTACTCGGCTTTGATCGGGTAAAATAAAATAAAATCATAGTAGTCAGTCACCCTTCGATCTACTCAGCTTTCACATTGGCTATTTTAAAATTTCATTTTAAGCCAACCCATTTATGTAATAAGTATTTTAACCATAATTAGTTTAAAAAATTCCCCTTATAAAAATTATGTTTAGATGTTGGAAGTTTAAATGAAAAGAAATGATTTTTTTTTTGAAAAGCACAATCCATTATTATAAATTTATAATAGTTATTAACTATTGAAAATTTAATTTAGTTATCTTATTTCAATCGAAACAAAACCTATGAAAAATATTTTCGACTTAAATGAGAAATGCACTTATAAAATTTTCAATTTTTTACCCACACATTATATGATTTTATAGACATAGAAATTAATTTAATTAAGGTAATTAAACTAATTTTATAAAAGAATATAATGATTTTATTTCACTCTGAATTTTAAAAAAAAAAACTATCATTAATATTGCATCAAACTAAGCTTAATTTCCTTATAATATCAATAAACCTTTATGAATATTGTCTGTATAAAGTTTGCTTTTAGATTTATATGCCTCTTTGATTTATTATTTACATGGGATTTATTGTTCATATACCAAACCAGACAAATATGAATTGGGCCGATATATTAAACCATTGGGCTTGAGGGACCTTAGCAAACTGGGCTTTTTGTTCACAATGCAGACAGAGCAAACAAATTTCATTCATATACCGTCATATAAATTTTCTTTCTACTCACTAGACATTTGCAAGAGGATGTATCTTGGTGTATGCTTTTTGCTGCTGATGATATTCTTCTTGTTGATAAGACTAGAGAGGGAGTTGAAGGTAAACTTGAATTATGGAGGTCAACTTTAGAGGCTAAATATTTTCTTTTGACTAGATCTAAAATTGAATATATTGAGTGTAATTTTAATAGCAATAGACCTAGTGAGGAGAATGTGACTTTGGGCGATCAAGTCTTTAATAAGAGTACTTGTTTTATATATCTTGGATTTATTGTTCAGAGTAATGGTGAAATAGATGGGGATATTATTAGCAGAATTCAAGTTGGATGGTTGAAGTGGAGGGATGCATCGAGCTTGTTGTGCAATAGAAAAGTCCCCCTCAAACTTAAGGGAAAAATTCTATAAGATGATTGTGAGACTTGCAATGCTTTATGGTGTCGAATGTTGGCCATTAAAACAGAAGCATAATACTAAGTTAAGTGTTGCAGAGATGAGGATGCTTAGGTGGATGAGTGGCTTTACCATTAGAGATAGGCTACAAAGTGAGCATATACGTGAAAAGGTTGGAGTTGCTTTAGTGGAAGATAAGATTAGAGAGAGTCACCTTAGATGGTTTGATCACATTAAACGGAGGTCTTCCAATGACCTAGTTAGGAAAGTTGAGGTATTAGATTTGACTTATGTTAAGAGCGGTAGAGGTAGACCTAAAAAGTCTTGGTTTGAAAATATTAGAAATGATCTTTCTTTATTAGATTTAAATGAGAATTTGACTTTTAACATGATACAATGACCTAAAACGATTCATGTAGCTAACCCCACATAGTGGGAAAAATACTTGATGCTGTTGTTTTATAAATTTTCTTTCTCAAATGAATTTTATAGTTTGAGATTAGTAATAAACATATATATAATTACAAATTTATGCACACAGCTATATAAACTAGACCTCAACTTTCGTGACTAGTTTATATGAGTGGAACCAATCACATAATCTTGGTCATTTATAACTCAAATGATCATAAATTCTAACTTTCATGTATTCATCATCTCTTATGTGTCTTGACAAAATCTAGACACTTAGGTTTTATTTGAGATAACCTTTTTACTGCTTTCTAAAGTTACTTTCTAGCATAAAAATCTCTTAAAAGCAACAAAAAATAGTGTAAAAAGCTGCCCCAAATGAAACCTCAAGCTTGTTTATGCTTAAGCAGACCATATCTGTTAATACAACTTTTTTTTTTTTAATCTTGGTGAACTTCATTTGACTAAATATCATCCCTAAGCAGGTCACCTTTGCTTAGATAATGCATACTTCTGGCCTGCAGTTCCTGACCAAACACGAGAGAGGGAGGAGAGGCCCTTGTGTGCGATTCCATTGGAGAAGATGGAGTTCGGTCATCAGACCTAAAAATAAGTCCGGACATTCAATTAAAACTTGTCATGTGGACTGTGCTTACTGTATTTTTACTACGCTTTAGGGGCTCTTTGACTGCGCTTTTTGACTAAATTTTAACTGCGCTTTACGTGCGCTTTATCTACACTTTAAATGCATTTTACCTGTGCTTTTAACGCGCTTGACTTAAAGTTCTGTGGACACGTGTACATTCCACATGTCAATATGTTATTGATGTCCAAACATATCTCTACGTCCGATGATCAGACCTAATAATTTTCCCAGACCGGAGAGGTAAGTTGAGATTTTTTTTAAAAAATTTTAAATTAATGTCATAATGCAAGTTTAGATCTCCAAAAAAAAAATAAACATTGGGCCATTTATATTTAAAGAATAGAGAGGTTTTTTTTTGGTTAGTTTTCTATTTTATTTTGTGAGAAATGATAGGGACTATGTTTGCCAAAAATGAAAATTTTGAGTCATGCTTTAAGGTTTTAGATTTTGTTTTAGTTTTTTTTGTTATTTTTAGATTATCCTTTTAGGCCTAATACTTAAAATTTCTGAGTGAAGTTGGCTCAAATGAAAATTTTTAATTATGAAGTGCTTAAAAACGCGTAAGAAGAAAGAAAGCTTAAGTTATGTAATTTTGCCTAAAATGAAAATTTTAATTATTAATGAATTTAATTTTGTCAAACCTAATTTCTGAATTTAGTTATAAATATCAAATTTTAAAATAAATTTATTAGGCATAATTTTGTAGTTTTCACAAATTTGAAGTAATATAATTTTGAAAATTGTTAATATGTTTTGTGAAATTGGCTTCACTATTAGGGTTGAAAAGACTTGAGCTAAATTCAAGTCGGCTTCTAATCAATCACTTTGAGTCATATTTTGAATATACATTTCCATTATTTTTTAAATGTAGGTGTTCATAATGACTATGTAGCCATCATCTTTTATACTGCTATACGATGGAGAGTTATCTTTAGATGTGATTTTTTGCTACATATATTGGTGGTAATTGTCGCCCATTACAAGTTCCATTTAAGTGAACTTTAAAGCAGCTAAAGGATAGGGTTGTTAGAGCGGTCAAGTACGATCTATCAAAGTTCACAGCAATCATTGTGGGTCATTTTTAGTGGGAAATGCATTCGTTACCTCAAAAGTTGAGGACGATGAAGCTTGTGAATTTGCGTTATCATTGGTTGTTGTTGAAGGTCTGATTATGTATGTGAAAGTTGAGTAAATTCTAGTAGATAGTAATTTTAACAAAATCTTTCAATTCAAATTCATGAATCAGTCGTACTCGACCATAAAGATGAAATGCAAGATGTTTACGACAGGCACTTGGCAATGCCAAATGTACACCTTGGGTATGTTAGGAGTCGAAGAAATTGTTAAATAAAGTAGTTTTGGTAAATTCTTATTGCTCATTATCTAAATTATGTAAGTACAATGCAGATTCACACGAAACTCATACAAAATGAATTTATCCAGACCTTCACTACGGGAAAACACGTGATTACCGTCGGAGGTTCCGACAAATTTTTATTCGTCGGTAAGTACGGCGTTCTTACCAGTGTATTATGCGACGGAAGTATAACAGCATTTTTTCTGACGGAATAGGCATCGGTAGTGTTCCAGCACCCAATACGCCGGTGTTGACGTCGGAATATATAAGCATATTATTCGAAGCAGCGGATTTTACGCCAGAAATAGCCAGCGGATTTACCGGCAGAGAAGACGCCGGCCATTTTAAATGCAACGAATTATAACCAGCGCAAAAGATGCCGGAAATGTTTCCGGCATACAATCAGCTAGATATTCCGCCGGTGAAAGCCCTATTTTCGAACCCGAGCCCGTCTGGCTACTCATTTGCTTCAGCCATTTCTTTGATATCTCCACTTTGCTCTCATCGCCCCAGCGTCGCCCACCCTAGATCGCCGTCGCCGACGATCACTGCCTCCGTCACTGGTGAAAGGACACAGTTTTGGCGAAAATCGACCGCGAGTTTCAAAATTTTTGGTTGCTTTTCTTAATAGAAATTTTCATAGGATGATAAGGAGTTTTGTTTTAAAGGTTGGAGTAGCTCCGCCGGTGTGAAGACCGTTCAACCTAATTTGCCGAAGTTCGCTGCCTCAATCGTCGATTTCGTCCATTATAAGATTTTACTTCTTGTAATTTGTTATTAGACATTTTCTAGAGGATGTGCCTTGGTGTTTGCTTTTGCTTATGATATTATTTATGTTGATAAACAAAGAGCGAAGAAGAGGGAGAAAGAGAGGGAGAGAGAGAGAGGTTAAAAGAAAAAAATTCTCATTAGATAAATCCTTTTTCGCCATTGTGTCAGATTAAAAGTCAAAAACTCATTTAAATCTAATAAAGAAAGATCATTTCTAATATTTTCTAATCAAGTCATTTTTGGTCTACCTCTATCTTTCTTAACATAAGTCAAATATAATACCTCAACTTTCCTAACCGGCCAGGTCATCGGATGGCCTCCGTTTAATGTGACCAAACCATCTAAGGTAGCTCTCTCTAATCTTATCTTCCAATGGATCTATTCCAACCTTTTCATGTATATGCTCATTTTATATCCTAGGTGACTCTCTCTAATCTTATCTTCCACTGGAGCTATTCCAACCTTTTCACGTATATGCTCATTTTGTATCCTATCTCTAAGGATCAAGCCACTCATCCACCTAAGCATCGTCATCTATGCAAAACTTAACTTATTATTATGCTTCCCTTTTAATAGCCAATATTTGGCACCATAAAGCATTGCAGGTCTCACCACCATCTTATAGAATTTTCCCTTAAGTTTGAGGGAGACTTTTCTACCGCACAACAAACCCGATGCATTCCTCCACTTCAACCATCCAACTTGAATTCTACTTTAATATCCCCATCAATTTTAGCATCAATCTGAATAATAGATCATCCAAGATATCTAAAACGTCTACTCTTATTAATGACTTGATCGCCCAAAGTCACAATCTCATCACTAGGTCTATTACTACTAAAATTACACTCCATATATTCAGTTTTTGATCTACTCAAGCGAAAACCTTTATACTCTAAAGTTGACCTCCATAATTCGAGTTTACCTTCAAGTCCCTCTCACTAGGTCTATATGACTAGAATATAAGATTAATAAAGTGAGAGGGAATGAGATAGAAGAAGGGGGAGGAGAGAGAGAGAGGTAGGGAGAAGAGATAATTAATATATGAATGTCACATAAATAATTATTATCCATTACTTATCTGATCCTATATGTAGGTTATGAATATTAGAAATCAAAGAAGTTGGATGTATAACCGATTGGCATAAGGATGGAAGACATTAACAGATGAATTTATTAATAGGGTGAATATTTTCATTCAGACAGTGAAATAACTACCTAGCTTCATATCAGATGGAATGTTTCAATGTTCATGTTTTAAACATAAAAATCTAGTGCACCTAAGATCAAATGATGTAACTGTTGATCTGTATAGCTGAGGATTCATGTTACGGTATTGGTATTGGACTTCTCATGGTGAGTACGAGCCACATTTTGATTCTCAATGCGGTCCTATAAGTACTAATATAGCTGAGGTTGAAAATATCCAACCAAATGTTGAGGAATTAGTTCATAATGCAACTAGAATACAATATGAACAATATATAGAAGAGATACCGAATAAGGTTCACACTGAAGATAGTGATTCGCAGTATCAAGGGCTATTTGACCTAGCTTGGGGACCAAATAGATTAATTAAATTTTATCAAATATTTTTGGTTAATGGTTATAAATTTCAAACAAAAAATTGGTGTGAAGTTAGGAAGACAGAAAATTCTAGTGTATGTGTAAGAGAAAAAATCCATACATGGGATAATTTTGAATAGTACGGGGTATTACAGGAAATATTAAAGGTGGAATATCCCGGTCACAGGAATATTGTGTATCTCTTCAATTGTTACCGCATAAATTTCAAACAAAAAATTGGTGTGAAGTTAGGAAGACAGAAAATTCTAGTGTATGTGTAAGAGAAAAAATCCATACATGGGATAATTTTGAATAGTACGAGGTATTACAAGAAATATTAGAGGTGGAATATCCCGGTCACAGGAATATTGTGTATCTCTTCAATTGTTACCGCACTACATTTTATTGTTACTGCACTACATTTTATTGTTACCGCACTACATTTTATTTTATTTTATTGTTACCGCACTACATTTTATTTTATTTTTACTACACTACAGTATTATTTTATATTATATTTTTATTATAACTCATGTTTCTAATATCTCTTATTTTTTATGTGTAGATGGCTTCAGGTGAAGAGCCTAGTAGATGATTGATCAAAAATATTTTTAATAGGCATAGCAAGAAGATTACTATAGCTGGACCATCTAGGCTAGTACGTATTGAGGGGACCACTTCATCTCAGCTTGTCACACATACTTGTTGACCTCATTATTTGAGGTTGATTTCCCCAGAATCAATATCTAGCTCCTAGGTTTCCGTAACCTAGCATAGACGTCATCCAATAGGATTTCC
>NW_021320142.1:1028777-1038059 GCF_001605985.2 Dendrobium catenatum | reverse complement strand
CAACCCGGCAACCTGCCAGGCCGGGTCGGGTCAACCCGGCAACCCGCCGGGTCGGGTCCGGGTTGGCTTTTCCGACCCGTTTACCTAACCGGGTCGAGTTAGGGTCGGCCCGTTTGAACCCGGGTCAGTTCCGGGTTCGACCCGAACCCGACCCGTGACCCGAAATTAACACCCCTAGTTGCAAGGCTATTAAGGCAATGTTTCGCGGTTACAAGGACTCTTATAGATCATTGAATTATTTATGGAAGCTAATATTGCAACTATGCCAGTCACAATTTACAAAATCCAATTCTCCAGTGATCTTTATATCATATTTGATTGGTATGCTGGTCTGGTTTGTGGTTGTAGGGACATATTCCTTGGTGCAGCCATCACTGTGTTAGAAACCTGCGTGAGAAGTTTAGAAAAGTTGTGTAGTAAATGAGAGTTACCGATGTCAAATGTCTATGCCAGAAGATGTACACAATAGGTA
The DNA here is from genome assembly GCF_001605985.2 of Dendrobium catenatum. Classification (NCBI taxonomy): domain Eukaryota; kingdom Viridiplantae; phylum Streptophyta; class Magnoliopsida; order Asparagales; family Orchidaceae; genus Dendrobium; species Dendrobium catenatum. The sequence continues at coordinate 1,037,587 of NW_021320142.1, read as the reverse complement.
ATATTGATGAACCTGAAATATTCAATCAAAGCATGGTAGACATAATCAAAATAAAGCCTGAACTAAAGCCTGAACTTCATTAATGGTTGATCGAGATGGGTGTTTTCAAGTAAACTTTAACATTTGATGGTGGATTTCAATACATAATTATGATAACTAATGCATTTGAAGCATTTAATGACATAATAAAGAGAGTACGTAGGCTACTAATGCAAGTATGCTTATAACCATTTATTATAATGTTTTTTAGATGTTGGTTCGATGACTCAAAATGATAACGACTAAATATACCATAGTAACAACATCATCATCCCACAAGTGCGGGTAAAGTGTGAAAATTAAAAAGTGATGCTATAAGAATACTAGAGCCTACATGGATTAGCATGTGTGAGTTTTAAGTGTTTGATATGTCATCTAGATCGTAAGGGGCCGACATTACATCGGGTTCAAAAAATTTGTGTACTTATGGTTAGAGTGTTTTATATCACATACCCTGTTCACATGTAATTAACTCTATTTCCTCAGTCAGGCTTAGTCACATGGATTATGTTTTTGAGTCATACATGATAAATAACTTCAAGATGACATATTGAATGAATTTCACACAATACCATATAAGCAGTACTGACCAATTCATGATCCTGCGTAGGGTTTCTACCCCTTGAACCCACCAAAATTTAAAAGAAGATCTAACAAACCAAAGTCAATGTGATGTAGAAATACAATGGATGAATTCCAAGATAGAAGAATAGTAGGTTTTGCAGTTATTTTTATATAATTGGGCATAATAGAACAACTTGTCCTACACGTCGTGCAAATTGTTCAGAAAATTAATGACTAAGTACTTATGTTGCAATTACGCTGATATCGTCGTGAAGCTGTAGTTTTTTGATGTTGTAGTCATGTCGTAAATTATATTTTGAGTAAATGTGTATTGTAGTGTTGTTCTACTATTAGAGTTCTGTCTTACATTGTTCAACTTATCTTGTCGAGTTAGATTTATTGTAGTTATGTTGTAATGACCTTATAAACCTTCAACCTACCTTTAAATGCCTTATAAAAATTCCATGTGTTGTAGATGCTTGTATGTATATTACAATAATAATATTTATTAAATTCCTTTAACTTAAATCATTGATAAGATGGAAAAAAAAATCTCTTCTATAGAGTTACCATATAATAATATTCTTATACCTGCAGATACTCTACCACCATTGAAGTATTAATTGAACTCGTCCATACAACTCTTCGTAGAGGATTTCTTTAAGATCCAAAGGAATTGATATGATATAAGGAGATAATAATAAACTAATCATAAGGAGACATCAAGGAAAGGAAGAGGAAGTTGTGAAGGGTCCAAGAACAAGAGCTCGCGATAAAGATCAATTTTTAATATTTCCTATTTTATATTTTTATATGTATGTATTGTGTGTGAAAAATATTTAGTTGGTTGTATTTATCTTGAAATTATCATCCATAAAACATAAAAGCTTTGTGTTTCAAATTTTGAATATTTTTTAATAATTAAAACTTAAATTTTAGAATTTTATCAATAATTTTGGGAGAAATATATTCAAATTTAAATAAAAATAATAATTAGTTGATTGTATTTATCTTGAAATTATAATTCCTAAAATATAAAAAATTGTGTTTCAAAATTTAAATATTTTTTTAATTTTGAAACTTGAATTCTAGAATATTAAAATTGATTACTTCATTTATTTATATTAAAATTAACATCCATTAAATATAAAAAATTATGTTTCAATTTTTGAATATTTTTTAATTTTGTAAATTGAATTTTAGAATTTAACTTTAATTATTGTTCTTTCACTTTTTTTTCATCTCTCTAACATGAAATTTGGTAACTTACAACTGTGAATCTCTTATGTTTTTTTATCTAATATGAACTTTGGTAACAAATGAATTTGTTATTCCAACTTGCTGTTGTTATGCAAAAAATCAACCAACTAGATAGAAGCGTAGAGCAAAACAACTAGTGGCAGGGATGAAGCTCAACAATCTGTCTTGGTTGATCTTCATCCAAGAATTGCCTCACTTTGGGATCGCATAGAGCAGTACATCTAAATGAGGTATGCTTTATCTTCAAATATTTAGTTTCTTCTACATTTAGTTAATGTTGATGATGAATTTGAATGTTTCTGTGGGTCTCCGAAAGGATTTGCTCGAAATCTGCCCGAGTTGCAGAAGATCCCTGAGACGCGGGATATGGGCTGAAACGACGATCTCGTTCGATCGTGGCCGTCGATGCGATTACTGGATTTAGGGAATAAATTCAAATAAATTAGAAAGTCAAATGACACTTTAGTAGGCTCAAATTGAGCTGAATCAAGTTAAATTTGGCTAAGACCGGGTTAGGCTCGAGCCCGAATTTGGCTCGATTCGAGTCAATTTTGGTTCGAGTCAGCGCGACGAATTTAATTGGATGAAATTAAATTCAGAATAATGATCAATTTAAATCAAAATCAAGTACGACGCGACGAAAATAAATTAATCAAATTTAATTGAACGCATGCGAGTCTGATCCGGCTCAAGTCGGGTCGATTCGAGCTCGAATTGGGCTCGACGGGGTTCGATTAAATTGATCGCAAGCGCTCGAGAGTAGACAGGCTAAAAACGAGGTCAACAGTTTCAAACCTATAGGGTATAGTTTTGAAAGCTTCCTCCCATCTTCTTATATTACATGAGTGGCCAATACTTCCCAAGGTTTATGGAAGACCTTCATATGTTAAGCTTGGATTGTGTGAGTCAGCTACAGTACATCAGGATGGATCATAATCTGCTGATAGCCATGGTGGAATGGTGGTCTCCATAGACAAACTCATTTAACTTGCATGTAGTTGAGATGAGCATTACATTACAGGACGTTGCTCTCATCATGGGTCTTCATATAGATGGCCTAGAATTGGTTGGCCATAGCGTGGTAGGTTCTAGCAAACAATGGTTTACTTAGCTTGGTTGTTATGATGATCTTCTAGGTAGCCACCCTATTGGCATCTTGTGTACTATGATCCATTAGATCCACGTGTCTCTTTAAAATTTAAGACAGTGCAAGCACAAGTTCATACATGCTTACCACTTAGATGGCCATGTTTCATTGTCTTATACAGGGATTCATAGTTGGACATGACTAAATTGGAATTTGAGCATACATCTCTTCTTGTTGGGATCTTATCTTCTACATGTTTCATCCAATTGTGAGATACATTTGAGGTAATTGACTTTGTTAGGAGATTTGGATTTATTCAGCACATATTCTTCAGGGGCAATTGCACTGGTACACTTATATAAAGAACTTGCTGAAGAAATAAAGCCAAAGAGGGCCAATATTGTAGAATGTATTCCTTTTTTATAGATTTGGTGTTGGGAGCGAGTACATGTCGGCCATCCTGCAATTGATATATCGCAGTATGTTAGCTTGGATGGCCTTAGTGTTGGTTATAGGTATTGCATTTCGATGGGTAGTAACTTTGAATGCATTTGATATTTACTTAGTTAACATAAATTCTTATTCTTCTTTATGTATTTATATGTGGAATCAAGAGTTCACATGCAGCTCCCAATAAGTAGCATCAGTAGTTATAAAGATAAACTAGATAGGTTACTTGATAGTTAGGTATGTGTCATAACTAGAATGATTTCTCCTACTCGTTCAAGTAAATCGATTCAAACACATGTATTATACATTTCTATGCATTTGTAGTTTACTTGGGATCCATTTACAACAAAAGTTTAGTCTCAAGTAGCTGACATATGTTTATTAGGGGAAGCAATAGTTGGCTCGTGTGCCTTTGGTTAGATAGACATGTGTGGAGAGTCACTTGGGACTGCATAGAGAGATACATATTCCTGATGAGAACTACATAGAGCATGCAGATACAAAGTGTATAATAGTCACTCATACTCCAATAATAGTAGATCCCTATTCTATGGGTGTAGGATCATCATCGTTCAAAGACTTGGGACCAACTTAGGATTACTTTACTCAATCGACTCAGTAGTTTACACCAGTATGGTACCCACCTAAGTATCTTCTATGCACTATATCATCAATAGTTTCAGAGCCAGTCACAGCTGGGGTGGAATAACATGGCATCATTGACGACGAACAATATATGTTACATGACAGATCTGTAAGACCACCACAACATGACACTCTCGGTAGTGATACATTACCCTATAGAGGACGTAGGAGGCATTAATTGATCTTATGTTTGTATTTTATATGATGTTGACTTTTGATGATGTTGACACTACTATTGATCATGCATTATGACTTCACTTATTTTGATGTGATGTAGTATTCCACTTTATTTTCTTCTATGTATATTATAGTTTTATAAAAATATTACTTATAATGATGAAAGTTAGAAAGACAAAATAAAAAAATGAAGATATTTCTTAGAAGTGCTCATAGGATATAATAACATATCATTAAAAAAAGTTAACACACAATATATAAACTTTAGTAAACATTGTGAATAAAATATAATATAAGCAAACATATAAACTAATATATAAATTTACTATTTACTAAGCAGCATATGCAGACACCCATGGAGTTGGGCTTGAGTTAGACAACACTTGAGATGAAACTCAAAACTCATATTGAAGGCCTTGTCAATCCTTACCATTCAAAAACTTTCTAGGCTTATCTTCTAGTAATGTCTCCTGCATCCGATCCTTATAGAGCTCATCATAGTCAGAATGCCATTTGTGGTATAAAATAACATGCTCAATGCAAGATCGTTGTAGTTAACATCTAGTGAACGTCCATTTTCTTCCAAGAACTTCATCTGAACATATTTTAAACCGGCGACGTTTAGAAAATCTCTTGTCCTATAAGTTTTACCCTCATTACCTCAGTATACAGTTCTAAAGGGCATGTCCTCATTTTTTGACCATTCATATACACAACAGCTAAATATCTCATTCGTGATCTCCTTTTGCTCCAACAAATTATAATCTGCCCGTGCTATACAAGCATGCATTCTTCTACTTGCAGCATCGAAACTTTTTTTATTAGGGATCCCTCGAATCCTCTCCATATATGGCCAATATAATTTAAGGTCTAAACATAGATATTCATAACTCTACTTAATATTTTAATGTATCCCCTTTAAATAATTGAGGTTATGCATATCCCACCTTTATGTGCATCTTAAAATTACATTATTATTTGTTGGGTTGCACCTCTATAGGTTATCTGATATGATGGGTTGTTGCAGGAGAAGTTCTATCAATGAATAATGAGACAAATTTAGAAGGATCCAATGCTTTAAATGAATTTATGAAAGAGAAATTCAATTATCAAAATAACTACAAAAAAAAATAACTGCTAATTAATAATATGATTTTTTTTTTACTTGAGCATAATTAGCATCTTTTAGGTATCATTACATTTATCACTATTTTATATCACTAATGTTAATATTAATAATTTGAAACAAAAAATATCTTAACTCGGTATTAATAATATTCAAATAATAAAAACTTCATATTAAAAATCACTTCAAAAAAACATGAAGCTACACATCATAAAACTTAATAAAACATCAACATAAAGGCATAATTTAGGGAAAGAAGACAATTAAAGAAGGTTCAACACATAAGTCTTTTAAATATTCATGATCATCATACGCAGGTGAGCTTAGAGTTGGACAACATTTGAACTTGTTCAAACTTGTGTTTGATGTATTGTTAGTCCATTGTATTTAAAAACTCCTTCCTCTTATGAACTGTCACAACATTCATTGTCTCATATGATTCTAACAAAAATGCATCCTGGGCATGATGCCACTCATGGTAAAGAATATAGTGATTAACATCATCCGTTGTCCTTTCAACAATCACCTCAACAGAACATTCTCTATTGTGTCAAATTTCATGAATTCTGGCCAAAAGAATGTTCAGAAGAGTCAATGTCCATCATATTCTATGAACCTCTGTTGTAAAAATCTTCAACCCACATCTATCAAATCTGCTTCATCCTTATAAATCTTAATTTTTATAACTTTATTATGCATATGCCACAATATGCAATCTTCATTTTCTGACCAAGAATGTATACAACATCGAAAAATTTCATTTGATTTGATCATCTCCTCTAGGTTATCGTTAATGGAGTGCGCCCATTCCTTCAATCGAGTGCTATTCCTCATCAATCAATTTCATCGTAGGAATTTTTCGAGTCTTATCCATAACATCAAAATAAATATGAAGTTGAGAAAGATTTCTATATAAACTAGCTTGAACCTACATGATACTGATCTCACTCATCCAAATAACTCATACATGCTCAATTTATATAGCAAGCCGGCCATTAGACCTCTTTAATGTCAGCTGAAAAAATTCATCAAACTTATTACTATTTTCACAATGACACTACAATACAAGACTGCAAAACTAATTTAACAATACATATTATTGGGATAGTACCACTTTCCAGCTCATATATTAAGATTACTCATCACATTCTCAGAATTATACATATCTTATGTGAATATAGAATTTCTGGCAAATTTAAGATTACTCCCAATCACTCACCAACTTAATACAAATTAAATTAGTTTTTTTTTTTTTAATTCTAACATATAAGACTTTGTTTAAGTCGTCTATTGAACTTAGCCAAGTTTTTATTTTCTTAAACATGCCTAATCTCCTAATTAAGACACCCATGATGTTTAAGTTAAAAAAATTTCCTATGATAACACTGCTTGAAAATAATTATTATTTTATTAACTAAAAGAATATTAAAATAGAATTATATGACATCATTAATTAAATTAAATATTTATGATACATTAAATTAACTATTACAGGATTATATGCTTAAATTTATTTTAATATAAATATAATAATTATATTAAAATAAATTTTAGTCAAAAAATTTTATTTTAATATAATTATTAATATTATATCTAATTTAATTATAACCTTAAACTATTTATTATAAAATTACAAAATGAGGAACATATATTTTCAATCCAATTTAAAAAAAAAAAAAACATGATGGGCGACAATTATGCCTTTTTTAATTTTTTATAGGTACTTAAATCAGTTAATTAGCTTGATAATGAGGTTTACGTTACCTTACCGTACTTTTATATAGGGGTGCAAACGAGTTGAGTCATATAGTGACTCTATCAAGTTGAGCTCGTTTACCTTACAGTAAGCTCGAGCTCTTACAGTAAGCTCTAGCTCGAATCGAGCTTATTTACTGGGCTCAGACTTGGCTTACTGTATGAATATCAAATTCAAACTCGACTCCATTACTCGATTCAAATTTGTTTTCATCCAGTGTTACCGTTAAAAAGCAAAATCTAGTGAGACGAAGAAGAAGACGTCGACGTCAGGAAGGGTAAGAAGAACACTTGCCGTCAACGTTATTGTGGAAAAAGCTTGCGTTGTTTCGCCAAACTTTAATTAATTATATGGCTGCAACTTTTTTTTTCTTTACCAATTAATGCTACAGCTTTTTATTCTTTGAAAACATAACTTTAATATAATATATATATACATTAAAGTTTATAATAATTATTTAAAAACTCCTAATAGTTATTTGAGCTTACTCGTGAGCCTAATCTCATCAATTTCAAACTCGAGCTCAAGTTTAAGCTCGAACTCAAGCTCTCGGTTTGAAAAGTTCGGCTTCTGAGCTCATTATCGAGTCGAGTTCGAGCTTGAATAGAGTTTTGCGTAGGGGTATAGACGAGTCAAGTAATGACACTTTCGAGTTGAGCTCGTTTACCTTACAGTGAGCTCGAGCTTGAATAGAGCTCAAACTCAACTTGTTGTATAAATATCAAGTCCGAACTCAACTAGATTACTCGATTCAAACATATTTTCATCCAACAATACCATGAAATTGAAAAATCTAGTGAGACAAAGAAGAAGAAGGCGTCAATGTCAGGAAGGGTAAGAAGAAGACTTGCCGTCAACGTTGCGGTGGAAGAAGCTTGTGTTGTTTCCCTAATCTTGAATTAATTAACTGACTGCAGCCTTTTTTTTCCCTTTACCATTAATGCTGCAGTAAAAAAAAAAAAGTTAAAGCTACAGCATTTATTAGGCTACAACAACAATAACATCAAGCCTTCATCCCACTACGTAGGGTCGGCTACATGAATCCTTTTTCTCCATTGTGTCCTATTAAAAGTCAAATTCTTGTTTAAATCTAATAAAGTAAGGTCATTCCTAATATTTTCTAACCAAGTCTTTTTAGGTCTACCCCTACCTTTCTTAACATAAGTCAAATCTAATACTTCTACTCTCCTAACCGGATCATCGGAAGGCCGCCGTTTTATGTGGCCAAACCATCTAAGGCGACTCTCTCTAATCTTATCTTCTACTGGAGCTACTCCAACCTTTTCACGTATATACTCATTTCGTATCTTATCACTAAGGGTAAAGCCACTCATCCACCTAAGCATCCTCATCTCTGCCACACTTAACTTAGTATTATGCTTCTCTTTTAATTGCCAACATTCGGCACCATAAAGCATTGCAGACCTCACTACCATCTTATAGAATTTTCCCTTAAGTTTGATGGGTACATTTCTATCACATAACAAGCCCGATGCATTCCTCCACTTCAACCATCCAACTTGAATTCTACTGATAATATCCCATTTATTTCACCATCACTCTGAACAATAGATCCAAGATATCTAAAACGTGTACTCTTATTAATTACTTGATCGCCCAAAGACACAATCCCCTTACTAGGTCTATTACTACTAAAATTACACTCCATATATTCCGTTTTAGATCTACTCAAGCAAAAACCTTTA
>NW_021320142.1:936771-1027986 GCF_001605985.2 Dendrobium catenatum | reverse complement strand
CAAAAATATTTTTTTTAATATTCTTTAAATGCCCCCATCTAATCCTAGAAAATTGTTTTACTTTATTTTTTATTTTATGCCTTTTTATCTTAAAGTCCAAAACTAATAATCGATGTTGGGTACATAAATTTTCACTCGGAATAACTTTACAATCTTTACAATCTAAACGATTTAATTTTCTAATAAGAAAATAGTCAATCTGGGTTGTACTATATCCATTTTTATAAGTGATGAGATGCTCATTCTTTTTCTTAAATAAGGTATTAGCAATTGAAAAATCATAAGCTAAACAAAAATCCAATATAGTCTTGGCACCTTCATTCGTCGTTCTAAATCCATGGCCACCATGAATGCTTTTAAAATCATCTACCTCTCTACCAACATGTCCATTTAAAACTCATATCCAAAACTATATGAGGAGCATAAACACTTATAATATTAACACTCTTATCATCAACAACAATCTTTAAAGCTATAATTCTATCTTCAATCCTATTAATTTTTATAACATTATCCTTTATACTCTTATCTATAATAACACCTACACCAAAATTTAGTTTCATGAATGCACAAAATATTTAACTTCATATGAATCATAATATCTATTAATTTCATTAATTTTACTGTAAGGGAACCTATATTTCAACTTCTTATCCTAATTTTAGTTTTATGGACTAGCTTCTTTGCCTACATTCGTCTTTGATGTGGGAACCTTTACCTATTTAACACTGCACCCGGGCGCCGATGCAATGTCTCTTGCGCACTTGTCACTGTATTCAGGCCATATAGTGCGTCGCTTCCAGGGGACGCCCTAGCATTAACATAATTTCTAAAGGATTCATGTCATTATTGTTCGATAAGTTTTACGCTGGCTGTCGACTACCTAACGCAACACTCCACTTTTCTCATCCAGGACTTGGGACCTGGCAACGACAGTGTTATACAGCATTTATTAGGCTAAAGACATTAATTATTTTAAACCTTCAAATTTATAATAATTATTTAAAAATTTATAATAGTTATTCTAGCTTGCTCGTGAGTCGAGCCTCATCAAGCTCGAACTCTAGCTCAGTTAGCAAACGAGCTCGAGTTTAAGCTCGAGCTCAAGTTCATGGCTCGATAAACTCAACTTGCGACATCGTTCGAGTAAAATTCGAACTAACTCAGCTCACTTACACCCCCACTTTTACACTATTCAAATCTTTTAACCTTGTAAAAACCATGCTCTTTTTATTATTTATAACATGACAACCCATCATTGCATGTTGGCTTTTGCTATAGCTTTAAGAGTGCTTAGATATGATTAGTTGGACTTAGTTTACATCCCTGCAGAGATTATTAGACTAATTTATCTAGGGATTATTTAATTGATAGTTTAAATTGTTGTTTAATAATAAAAAATTCACATAAATTAAAATTTGAATTTCAAATAATAAATAAGAATCCTCAAACACAACCAACAAATTTATAAATCTGCCAATATAATTTAACATATAAATTAGATATGAAAATTTTAAATAACACAGAATAAATCATTCTAAAGGCAGAATTCATAAAATTAAACACAACACTAATAAAAAATCTAATTAAAATAAAATATCAGAACTTAAACAAATTCAATTTAATAATATGCAGTCAAATTCAAACCAAATTGCATTAAATAAGAATACTATACATACACTTGAATTAGCATAACTAAACTTAAATTAAAATAATGAGACAAATAAAATTTAAAACTAAATTAATATAAAACCAATTCAAGTCAAAGGAAAGTAAATAACTGTTGAGTCCTGGGATATTCGTGACAATAGAGAAGTATAAAGCTTAATTTCGTAGCATTGTACGAAGATTCATCACACAATCAAATAAGAGAGATGGTGTCGTTTTCATAAGAGACACCAAGATTTTTAAGTGGAAAATCATGAAAAGAGAAAATATCATAGGGCCTGGCCCAGTTTGAATGTATCCACTATTATTTACAGTATATTACAAATGTGGCCCTTTAATAGAGGGAAGGCCTTGGCTTAATGTAACAAATATGCATCATATAGAATTCATTATATGGTAGAAATTGAAAGAATGAGTATTGAAATATATGTTTGGTCTGTAGGACCATAGTCGGCGAGCTATGGAGGTCAGAAAGATCATATTAGGATGTCGGTGGTCGGAAGGACCATAGTCGACAAACGATAGTGGTCATAAAGATTGTATTAGGATGCCGATGATCAAAAAGATCGTAGTCGGGCGATAGAGGCCAGAAGGCCCGTAATCGACAAAGGAGGCTTAAAGGCCCATAGTCTACAGGCGACAGAGATCGGATAGACCATTGTTAGCAGAAGATAGATGTCGATAAGACTGTTGTCTGGTGATGAAGGTCAGAAGGCCCGTGATCCATGAAGGAGGTTGAAAGGACTGTAGTCGATAGACGATAGTGGTCAGAAGTTTGGTGATGGGCGGAAGTTCAACATCATGAAGAAGTTTAACGATAGATTGAAGTCCAACGTTAGATAGAAGTCTAAGGACAGGCAGAAGTCTGGTGACGTGCAGAAGTCTGGCGTTTGGTAGAAATCTGGCGCGACGGAAGTTCGGCATTAGGTAGAAGTCCGACGATGAGAAGAAGTCAGTCGATAGGAAGAAGTCCGGTGACTGGCAGAAGTTCGATGTCAAGTAGAAGTGTGACGAAAGTCCGGCGAGGAGAAAACGTATGGCGATGGGTAGAAGTTTGGCGTCAGGCAGAAGTCCAATGACGGACAAAAGTCTGGCGTCGGGTAGAAATTTAGCAACGGCCGGAAGTCCAGGGATGGGTGGAAATTCAGTGTCGAGTAGAAATTAGGCGATGGACCAAAGTCTGGCGTCAGTTGGTAGCCGGGAAGAAAACCTGCTTTAGTCGGTGGCCAGGCAGAAATTTGATGTCAGTTGGTGGCTGGGCTGAAGTCTGCCAGTGAACGAGGATGAGTCTGGTGGCAAGATAACTCTTTGATTTCTCTTCCTCTCCTCTCTTCTTTCCCTCCTTGCTTAGGGGCCCCTTACATAAGAAATGAGGGGTCTATTTATAGTTTTCTGAGAGTGGCATGACCAGTAAATATAAGAAAGATCGAGGGTAAATTGGGAGTAGTTTGAATGGATGTTCGATGTTGATTTCCTTGATTATGGACAGTTTATTAGACATTTGAATGTCTTAATGACATCGAAATTTAGTGATCTTGGGCTAATTGGATTTGCCTCATCGAGCCGCTCGATTCGACTAGAAGCATGTCACATTTGGAAGTTTAATGTTGTTAAAAACTTTCAAATGAGTTTTAGATCTTTGATTTGGCTCCATTTGGACTCCAATTGAGTTGAAATTGGCGTTGTTGAGTTCATATTTCCGAGACGTTCAGTTTAACCATAAGTTTGCTGAAATTGGAGTTCTGCTGGTCTCAGATTTAATTTTTAAAATTTCCAAATTGATTTTGCTTTGAGTTTCGTGCCCGATCAAGATAGTTTTTTGAAGATGATGATGATAATAAATATATATATAATCACATCCTAATTCTAGTTGTTAAAAAAGTAAAGTATATGTAAAATTAATATTAAGAATAAAATATCAATGATAGAAGAGAGAAAACACAAAGAAGAGAATAGAAAGACAACTGAATAATTTATAACTTAGACATTATAAAGTTCATTAAAAATTAAATAAAGTTAGAAAAATATGTAATAAAGTTCTATAAACTCTTAAAATAATAACAAACAATAATCTAGATTCAATGAAACATATTTAAAACAAGAATACAATTTTCTTTCATAAATTCATTTAACTTTTAAATAAAAAAATTTCAAAATACTAAAACTTGAATTGTAATCACCCTTGGATATTAAACAAAATTATAATTAAAAAAATTGAACTTAAAACCTTATAGATTGGCACCTGCATAACATGTCGCGTACACTTAGAATTCTTTGTTAGAGCATCTCCAATCGAAAATCTCATTTTTCACTCCAAAATGCCGTGATTCATCTCCAATCGAGCTCCATTTTTCACCCATTTGCAAGTAACGGGCACCTTTTCTTTCCCGTCGCAAGTTCGGTAGAGAGGTACAAATGGTGGAGATGAAAAGTGCAACGCCAATATTGGCGTCCCACTGTTCACCCGTAGCCAAATAGCGAAAATTTTGAGGTTCGGCTGGAGCTGGCCAGAGACGCCATTCAAGTGTTTGGAGTTCGGTTGGAGATGCCCTTAGGATACCAATTCTAGCTTTAGGTTAGGGTGTTATAAATCTTTTTACCTTTATGAAATCTAAGTTTCTCATAATCTAGTGTCTCATACTTTTCTCATTTGACTCGCTAATAACTGTTCAACATTGAACTTTTTCCTTGAAAATTTTCTATTTATTTTCTTTTCTTCTTCATTGTAAATCAAAGGTATGAAATTATTACTTTCATCAAGAGTTATCTTAGGAGCACCATTCTTAAGATGTAATTAACCATATGGGCTTGCCCTTATGAAGAATTTAGATATCCATATTAAAGTAAACCATATCTTATTTTGATAAAAGGGGAGAAAAATATATGAGAATAAAAATATTCTTCTCAAACTTATTTCTATTTTCAAATATCTTATAGAATGTCGTGATCGTTACTCAAGATGATACGATATTCTCCTTGTTATATTTAATTTTAGAAATGATGAATTTTTTAAATATATTCTTACTTTTAGATCTCTTATAGAATATTATGTTTATCTCTTGAGATAATATAATATTCTCTTTGGTGCATCTGATTATAGGAATGGTTGAATTTTTAAAACTCATTTCTCTCTTTAAACATTTTCTATAGGATTTCATACTCATCTTTAGAGATGACATGTTATTCTTTGAATTGTGCTTGATTAAAAAAATGATAATTTTTAAAATCCTATTTTAACATTAAAATTATTATAGAATATCGTGGCACGTTATTCTTAATGCATTATTCAATTTTAAGATAGGAGAAAATTGAATCTGCATGGCATTTATTTTCCCCATAATCATGATTCAAATAAAGTTTGAATATGGCTCATGCATATATTTTAATAATATTGGGTTTTTTTATCATCCAATTTTTTTTTGAAGACTTTTACTATAATTTCCTTTTTCCTATAATTAATATATGGGTTAGTCACTAAAAAAAAGCCATTACGAGAGTCATAAAATGTATGTTCGGAAATATTTAGGCTAATTAAAGTAAACTCAGGTGTATTTCACCTACCTAAAATTTAGGTATTTGGTAGGTTAGCTGCGTCATTTTCTACGTCATTTATTCTTCTCAAGGTTGCAACCTTTTTCCCTCAGGAATAACAACTATCGTCCTTTCCCTCCTTTTTCCTTGCCTGGGTTGTCCGGGAACGGTGACTGGTGCTCGAATGGAGATTCCATTGCCGGATTCGTTTTCTATCGGTCGTAGCTCCGGTGGCTGGTCGCGTTTCTCCAGCCTCCGGGGAGTACGGTGGAGGTTTTATCTCGGTATATTGCCCTCCTCACCGTCGGTTTCAATTGATGATCTACGTCGCGTTACTGCGGATGCTCGGAGGAGGTGAGATACGGCAACGCTGATCCCTCGTTTTGATTTGCTTTTCTTATAATGCTTTGATTGCATTGTTCTGGGCGGAAATTCCTTCTTGTTTATAAGACGGGATCTGATTTTTGGCTATTTTATTCAATGGGTTTGATTTGGGTTTTTGAGAGATTCTTTTTTAGTGAAATTCTAATCTGGTTTTGTATGAATTTGGGTTCTTTGTTTGTTTTTAAGAGTGGATAATAAGGGAATGGCATCCTTTTAATTACATCTGTCATTCTCTTTGATGCGCTGAATATTCTTTCGATTTTGAGAGCTTGATTTTGGGGTAGTTTTTAGGCATTAGCATCCATTATCTGGCTGAACTTGTTAATGACTACGAAGTCTTATCTTTAAAAAAAAAAAATGCACTGCAGATAACTTGACGGGTTCTGGATCGATTGTAGCATTGCGCAAATCACCTTAGTTGGTTTTTTTTGTGAATTCGAGGTCTTTCCTCTGACTTTTTTTTTGTGCCTTCTCTTCACAACTTGCTGGGATAGGAGAAATTATTATAGATTTATGCTCATGTTATTGTTATGGCCATTCTTCCTTTCATGGTGCGATTGTTTTGTGGGTATTTAACTTGATTGGTCTATGATCACTTTGAACTTCTCTTTAGAAACTGTTGTAGAAGGAGTTTGGATTCTTTTCTAAATCTCTCAAGCTCTATGGATTTATGTTGGGGCTGTTTGGTTCATTCTCATTGAAAATGTCATTTACAATGTACTTTTGCCTAGGTGTCATTGCAATATATTAATTGTAATTCATTTGGTTCGTCTTCGTTATTAATGTTATAATTCTATCTGTAAGGATGTACTGATTGCTGCCATCCATTTTTTCTCTACATTTTATTGATAAATGTGGTTACTATCTAGATCTTGGCCAATTATAGCATAATTCTTGAGTATAACATTTAGTAAAAATATTGCCACTTTTGATGTCAGTGCAACAAGTAAGTGACCGCTTTAAACAACATCAAATGACATGAAGATGTTGTTGAACCAAACAAGCTCTTCCATTCAAACACAGAAAGAATATACTTCACATTACTGCTCTTTGATGAATGATTATATTATATTTTGATATGCAACTAGCTTTTTATTTCCTGAAGATAACACTACCGGTGATATGCCCTCTTGAAGCTGCAAAAAGGGGGTTTTGAAACTAAGCTGTATTATAAATGGTTTTTCTTGTCTATGTTTAATTCTTGCTCTTGCTAACATCTATCTGCACTCACTAAAAGGTATTGTATAGTGCTATCATTGGGCACATAAAACTTTCTCCTTCTTTCTCCACTGAAAATGTTGGAATTAACTACTCATGAAACTTGTATGAATTATGAAATTGTGACTGTATATGGATTACTATATTTATAAATTATGGGCTGGCCTATGGTTGTTGTTAGGTTGTCTCCCTTATGATCTCTAGGATACAGGACCAACCCACAGAAATAGCCTCTCTACATGCGCAGAGATTTATGCATTTGGTACACCTTTCTCTTAGATTTTACATAAATTGTATTTAGCTTTCTTGAATGTTGTATTAATTACCTTTATATAGGTAATTATTTGTTGGTGACTGAGAAACTCTGGCTCATGAATTTCGTTTTTGAATTATTTGTGAGGAAGTTACTATAGATGCACCGAATAGTTGAATAAAACCCATCATGTATGATTTGTCTGAACATTGATTTGATTCTATAAACAGGAAACTGATTTCTTTGACATGTCTTCTACTGCTTTTCCAGTTACGCAAGCCTTAGGCGTCGTCTCTTAATAGATCCACACATCCCAAAGGATGGGAATAAATCTCCTGATCTGTCAATGGACAATCCTTTATCTCAAAACCCAGGTATGTTTCTTTATATGGACGTGATTGGAACTTTCGGTGCTTCATCCATATAATGATTACTTGTAAAATTTTATTTTATTTTGCATATTAATGAATTGTCTGAGGTCTCAAACAGTCTCCTACTTTCAGCCCCCTATAGCATTTTTGTAGACTAAGGGAATTCCAGCCGGATGGCTTACAAAATTTACATTGGGGATTACTTTTTTATGATTCATAGTTTGTTTTGTATTTATTTATTAACTATATAAAATGATGGAACTGTTGATTATTGAGCTTCTGGAATCTGAGCTGACTTGATTTCTCTCAGTTTATGTTTTCTATGATGAGTGTTATTAACCAACTCATAATGTACTGTAATATAATATTCTGAGAGTGAATAATCTTAAATTTTATTTAAATAACTGGAGTACTTAGGCTCTATGATCTTTGGGAATGCATTATTCTTTTCTTACAAAAATGTAGTCTTCCTGTACCTTTGAACTTATGAATTTGAGACTTTTATTCTCAATAACTAATAAACGACATGTTTTTTTATACAGTGCAATATACTTCTTAATCATGTTAATTGAATCTTGTTTGTAGAGAGCACGTGGGGGCGCTTCTTTCGCAATGCAGAGTTGGAGAAAATGCTTGAACAGGACTTATCAAGGCTATATCCAGAAGATGATCATTACTTCCAGACGCTTGCATGCCAGACCATGCTTAGAAGAATTTTATTAGTATGGTGTCTTAGGCATCCAGAGTGTGGATATAGGCAGGGTAAGCTACAACTAAGGTTAATCTGTGGTCCTGTGTTTCTGCCATTCTCCTTGTATCTCCAATTAGAGCAAGTTCACTACAATGGCTAATAAATTTTCATGTATTCTATTCTAGATGTAATGTTAAATGTAACCAGATTATTTTTATGGTGCAGGAATGCATGAATTATTAGCTCCTCTTGTGTATGTATTGCATGTTGATCTTAATTACCTTTCTCAAGTTCGGGGACTTTATGAGGACCACTTTAATGAAGAATTTGATGGAGCAGATTGTGAAGTTTCCTCCAACACCTTAATGAAGGCTAAAAGTTGGGACGTAGGCGCCAATGCTGATGATTTCAATCAAATTAAAGTGCCAAATATTACAAGCTTTGATGATCTTGATCGTGACATCAGGGATGTACTCTTATTAAGTGATTCTTATGGAGCTGAAGGAGAACTGGGCATAGTTTTATCCGAAAAATTCATGGAACATGATGCTTACTGTATGTTTGATGGTTTAATGAGCGGTGCTCGTGGGGTGGTTGCAATAACCGAATTTTTCTGTTCTCGCCCCTCCATGGGATCAAGCACAGGCCTTCCTCCAATCATTGAGGCCTCATCTGCACTTTATCACTTGCTTTCCATTGTTGACTCATCCCTTCATTGTCACCTAATCGAGCTTGGAGTTGAACCTCAGTATTTTGCACTCCGATGGCTGCGTGTTCTATTTGGACGTGAGTTTTCCCTTAGTGATCTTTTGGTTATTTGGGACGAACTGTTTTCGGCTCTTAATTGTTCATGCACAGAGAATGATGAGTATAGATTCAGGATTCTGTGCTCACCACGAGGAGCCTTTATTTCAGCCATGGCGGTCGCCATGCTACAGCATGTGAGATCTTCCTTGTTAGCCTCCGAGAACGCAACGTCCTGCCTTAAGAGAATATTGAACTTCCCAAGGAATATAAGTGTGGAAAAGCTTATAAAGAAGGCCAGATTTTGCCAAGTTCTGGCATTGGAGACAAATATGTCAGTCTCATCAAAGGCAGGTTTGACCAAGATTAGTTCATTAGCAGTAAGAACTGGTTCACCGACTTCCAAGTCACCAATTCAAATAATGCCTGACAGCTATTGGGAAGAAAAATGGAAAGTGCTCCAAAAAACGCCTCAAAACAGTGATTCAGTCAATGCTGGACAGATCAAAGGATTGTTAGGGGAGACATTAGAATCATTGAGGACAGAATCATTTACTTCCCCAGCAAAGACTGTCAACATGGAAAAGGATGCTCATTCTTTGGATAAGCGTTGTCTATTTTTTGATGATTTGTCTCAAATTGCAGAGTCTTTAGATGATGTGGTTCAACGCATTCCCTTTTGTGATGATTCACCCTCTTTGGAGGAAGATGTCAAGAAGTGTTTATCTGAGGAGCCAGGATATGAGAGTAGCGTAAGGACATCTGAGTGCATGGGTGAAGAAAGCTTAAGCACGGGAAATTCCTCAGTGTTTTCAATGAATACTAATACAAACAGTGAGTCAAATGACCCTGAAATTGAGTCAGAGAAGAGTGGTGTCGTTTCAGTTTTCTTTAGTAGGGAGAATGAAGATGGAAATAATCTTGTAAAGGAGGAATGCAGTAATGCTTCTTATAACCCCATACCTAAAGAGGCAGAAGCAAATGCTGATGTTGCTAAATCTGGGCCAAGTGTGAATGTGGAAGTTAAAGGTGTATCAGGGAAGGTGAGAAAAACAGCAGCAGGCAAGTTTCAGTGGTTTTGGAGAATTGGTAAAGTAAGTTTCAATGAAAAGAGCATGGACAAAGGAGCAGTTGCAGAGACACTGAGATCATCGAATATTGGAAAAGAAAGTGTTTGCCAGGAACATCCCACAATTTCAGCTTCTGCTTACAGCAATTGTGCCGATAGTGCAAGGGCAGAAGTTGGAGACATGAAAACATTGGGCACTCTAAAGATTCTTGCGCAATCCATGATTGAGAATATTCAGGTAATAAATGCTTTTTTGGTCATTTTTTCTAAGTATACTTATTTCTGAGCCTGATATATTTAATATTTTCTAAAGCCGAGAAACACAGCCGGTCATTAAGCATTTAGATTTTGTACTTCGCTCAGTTTTTAATTTTAATTGTTGTCAATTTTGTTTCATCTATTTTCCTAATATATAGCAAACTTATCTCTGGTATGTCAAAGTACCGTCTTCGGAGTCTAAGCAGATATATTTTTTTAATTTATTTCCCCTCTTAATGACAATATATTAACCTTAACCAAGTCAAGCTGACCTTCCAGATATCTTTGGAACAACAACATCAAACATTCTAAAATTCTTCATCAATCCAATTTTTATTTTTTTTCCTTCTATATAAAGCCTATATTCAAGTCATTCAGTATATATATACAAGAGTTAGGTGTGTCCATAAATTAGGTGTTTTGACCAAGTTTTTTCCTATTTCAATTGAATTACATCAATGATTAACTTAAAGCTCTGATGTTTTTGCTTTAGTCATGTATGCTCTTAATAAACATTTGCAAGAGGTTGTGCCTAGTGTATATTTTTGTTGATGATATGCTTCTTTTTGATAATACTAGAGATGGAGAAGAAGAAAAACTTTAATTATGGAGGTCAACCTTAAGAGTGTAAAGGTTTTCATTTGAGTAGGTCTAAAACTAAATACATGGAGTGTAATTTTAGTAGTAATATAACTAGTGGTGGGATTATGATTTTGGGTGATCAAATTATTTAAAAAAATGCATATTTTAGATATCTGAGGTCTATTGTTCAAAGCGATGAAAGAGATGGAATGTTATTAGTAGAATTCAAGTTGGATGGTTAAAGAGGAGGAATGCATCGGATTTGTTGCGTGATAGAAAAGTATCACTCAAACTTGAGGGAGAATTTTATAAGATGGTGTTGAAAGCTACAATACTTTATGGCGCAAAATGTTCTTCATTAAAAGAAAAGCATAAAATTAAGTGTTGCAGAGATGAGGATGCTCAGATGAATAAGTGACTTTACACTTAGAGACATAATGCGAAATGAGTAAATACGTGAAAAGGTTAGAGTAGCTCCAGTGAAAGATAAGATTAAATAAAGTTACCTTAGATGCTTTGTTCACATAGAGCGTCGGATTTTGGATGACATGGTTAGGGGAGTAGATGTATTAGATCCGACCTATGTTAAAAAAGGTAGAGGTAGACCTAAAAAAACTTGGTTAAAAAGTATTAGAAATGATCTTTGTTTATTAGATTTAAATGATTATTTGACTCTTAGTAGGACATAATGAAAAAAAAAATGATTCATGTAACAGACTTCATAATAGGATGAAGGCTTCATATTGTTATTGCTACATTATTTATTTTGTTCTCTTTCATTATATTCTAAAAAAGGTGTACCCTGTGCATTGTGCTGTTTATCCTTGGTTCATTATACAGTCTTACCCATCCACGTATAAGACTAGCTAGATTTGTGATCACGCCTAGGAATTTTAACCAGATTTCATCATATTCTGTTTACGCTTTTCTTCATTTGAAATGAATAAAATAAATTGTTCATTTGACCATAGCTTCATATCAAAGGCTGCATCACCTTTTTTGGAAGATTTGATGACATATAATTACTGATTTGTTTAGGTGATTGAGACGGTGTTCCAACAAGAAAAAGTGCAGGCAGGCAAAATTTTTAATGGCAATGAGCAAGCTGCAGCTATTGAGGCCCTAAAGGAGCTTCGGAAAATCAGCACCATTTTATCAGAGATATGAGTACTCGCTGTATTTTTGTACCAACAGTGTGCATCATTCTTCTGTTCTGGCCTAGTATTTATATTTACTTCTGGGCCTTCCTTTTCCTTGTCAAAACAATATTATCTTGTAAATAGAGAAAGAGAGAGAGAGAGAGAGAGAGAGAGAGAGAGAGAGAGAGAGAGAGATTACATACATATATGTCTTTGGATCCAATTGTACCTGTTTGATACGTAGGGAACATGTTCCAAAGATGCCATTGACACAGAGGGCCTTGTTTGGTAATCTATACTGTACTAAAAATCCAGTAATAAAACGTGCAAGCAAACTCAAAATTTTCCAATTTCTCTACTTTCTTTTGCAATAACGAATGTCACTTTTGGATCCAATTGTACCTTTTTGATATGTAGGGAACATGTTCCAAAGATGCCATTGACACAGAGGGCCTTGTTTGGTAATCTATACTGTACTAAAAATCCAGTAATAAAACGTGCAAGCAAACTCAAAATTTTCCAATCTCTCTGCTTTCTTTTGCAATAACGAATGTCACTTGAAAGAATTGATTAAGCTTATTCTTTAGATAAAAGAACTTTTGCTTACCTTTTAACCCTTTGTGATCAAAACTTTTGTAACGCAGTGTACTGGGATCAGACTGAAAATTTTGTTTTCCAGTCCTATCTAAGCTCTCGCATTGCATACCAGTTACTGGGATCAGACTGGAGAAGTTGTTTCTCAATCAAATTTTGTGTCATCCGTAATCTCTCTCTTTGTATGATTGTGAGACATTGAATAATAAGCTTTGAGAAATATCTTTCATGTTTGCTGTCTTCACTAATGTTATATTTCCTCTTCCTGACGTTTTATGATCGATTAGTTATTTCTTCACTCATGTTTTCATGATTGTACAGTAAGAAGTAGATTTCTCATGCTATGTTCACTCAATACAATCTTTAATCAAGCTGTTCGTGTGGGGAGAATTTGAGATGATAGAGTCTGTTTGGGATAATTTTCTTACTGCTTTACTTGTTAGATTGTAATGATAATTGCTTTTTTATTGCTTATAAAAAATCTGTGCTAGAAAGTTATTTTTTGTAATAGTTTTTCAAAAATTTATTTTTTTTTCATAATATTTTTATAATTATCTTTGCAAAAAACTATCATCCCAAACAGACCCACAAAGTAAGGGATAAGGTCCCGTAGCTGAATATTCCATAGATCAGATGTTTGATGCTTAAAAGTACTTGTTGCTTATAGCTAGATGCCATTTATGTACAATGCAAGAACTAATAAAAAAGTGTGGAACTCTGCATTGGAGAGAAAGGCCAATATATGCCTTAGTTCAGTGCAGATGAAGCAATCTGTAATTGTTTGGCTGTTTCTGTGCTTGTGACTATGCATAATGAGATTAACAATGGTACCATATAGATGTTAAATATATTTTATTATTTTTGCAATTGTTATCTTCTTTTAAAATAATTTAAATCTAAATATAATGGCATCAATGTGAGCACTATTGCATAAATTTATTTATTTTTAAAAATGTGGATATCATTTTTTTTTTTAATTTATGAGAAAATTATCGGCCAAAAGGATTTTTTTTTCAAGAATATAAACATATGCAGTAATAAATGTGATAATTTTGATATTTTTCATATACAATAAGTCAATTCAAAGAAATGGATATTATTGGTAGTTATGTATTCATAATGATATTTATAAATTATTTTTTTTTGTTTGTATATTATCAATAGTTCTATATTTATCAATTTGCATAGTATTTCAATGCTTGCAAACTAACTTTAAGAAATGAAAAAAAAAAAAAAATCACCAATGTTTTAGGGTGAATGGCTCTATTTGAGTAAATTTAGCATAGGTGAATATAGGGTGGATTGTTTATGCGGTTTAAATGAACAATGAAATGAATGAATGTGTAAATTGATTTAACCCGCCAAAAACATTCAAAGAATCTATCTAATAAGATTTTTCTTATTTTAACGGAGATGTGAAAAACACTTAGATAAATATTTATATGTTTAAGCATTTGAAGCATTCAAATGAGTTTGGCATGCCTAAACACTTGGGTGATGCTTAAGTAGATATGGCATCACTAAACATAAGTATGATTTGAGTATATATATATCATCAATGTTCTGGATGATGTCAGCTAGTGATATTGATATAAAGATCTTATAATCCTTGAAGAAAGTATCACCCAATGATTAAAGGATTGCTCAACATTAACTTCAAGGAGAAGCTAGAGAAAATTATCCCAAAAGAATTTACTAGATTAGAAGATTGGGCTTATGTTTCCTTTATCAGAAAAAAGGAGAATTGCTAGAACTTGGGATGATATGTATCACCCTCTTAGGATGCCTAAATGAAGGTTGATGATTGGATTTATGCCCTTTAGATAAAGGATACCTTTTAACCACCTTTGTGGATTTAAAGCTATTATGCTAGGTCTCAAAGAAGAATAGATTGATTGTTAGGGAGGAGAATGCATGTAAGAATTTATAATGCAATAAGAGAAGAATGTAGTGATTTGACATATATATGTTTACATAACTCAAGGCTAAACAATATAATTTAAATTGACTAGGTTCTAACAAATAGATCCTATATTTATGACTTAGAGATGCTCAATAAATTTCCATCACACCCCCACTCCTAAGTTATAATTGAATTAGAGTTGTTCAATTTTAATATTTTATATAAATAATGGGTCGGGGTCAAATTTTTTTAATAAGCAGGTTATTTTGAATTTGAAAAATCATTACTATGAGCCTAATATGCATATGTCAAAAGTATGAGCAAAATGATGCACACAAGTATGCAATAAAAGAATTGAGATGATATATGAAATGTGAAAAAGAAGTATTTTGTTACATTCAATAAACTTCACCAATTCATGTTTCTATTCTACTTCCTCAAGCAGCCACACACATACAATGAAAAACATCTATTTGTCATAACGTATGAGTTATTATATTACATCTTAAATATTATATATTATGATTTACAAGGAATACAACTTCCTAATACATTATTATGTGACAAGAATAATTATAATGTAGATTATAAAGAGAGATATGTAAGTAAGATTACATATAAATGGATGTAGGGTAGCTAACATGACCAAATCATACATTGAGCGATGAGTTAGACTAAGGGACTCATTAGATTGAGACCTAAAGAGACCCCATTGAATTGAATGAATGGGTATACTCACTATGAACTAGTGAGGAATGACAAATGCCCCTTTACATGGGTCCAAACTTATATCAATTTAGAGCAAATATATGGCAATCAGTCTAAAGTGAGAAGTTGGAGGATAGGCAGCTTTGACACTGTCAGGTATGTGTGTGGACGCAAAGTGGTACTAAGTTAAAGTTAGAGGGCATGTGAAAGAGTGGGTTATAACCAATGGCGTGGCTCTAGTAAATAGATGATTATGGGTGGATATCATCATGATGAGGTTGGTGAGTGTGGGTTCCAAAATTTTGGCCCCGACCTCCCTCTCTGCTTTCCTTTTTCGGGGGAGGTTTAACGTATTTAAGTTCCGGGATAAATTTTGGGAAGAAAGATGGGTTTGTAGATAAGACGCTACCCAAATATTTCACCCTCATTTTGTGAGAACTTTATGATATGAGTTCTGATTTCCTATAGGCGCAAGCCCCTATAGTTATTTACCCCTCCCGATAACGAGAGAGAGCTTTTGGTTAAGGCTAGTCGTCGATTAGATACGCATAAATATGTGTTATATGGCATATAGTAGCAGCATGGGCTTGAAATTTGATAATTTGAAGATTTAATATTTAAAATTAGAAATTTCACCATCTTGCACTTAAAGAGGATGGTGGGGGAATGGATGATGGACTTGATTAAGATCCCATGGTTCCGTCATCCCGGACCATCGTGATCCCTGGTCTACTTAGTCAGAGGAGATCATCGACCCAACCTGACAGAAGGATCCTTGTCGATAGCCATGGGTTGCTTCGTCCAAGGATATCTTGTAGACCTGGGGTGGGTATTTGTCTAAGAAGATAAATTTGAATCCGTTTTAGCTAAAAGAGGGCTTTGTGCTTTATTGATCATATCCTATATATTAATTTATATCTCAAGGATTTGATACCATTAAAGAATGTATTGGTTATAGCCATAATAGTTATATAGTGGTGTCATTTGGCGACAAAATCACTTGGTTCAATGGGCCTCAGGTCATAAATGTTTATCCTGCAGTGCCATTTGGCAACAAATTTGTCGGTTAGAGGACACATATCATGTACTTACTAGCAGGAGATTATTTGAGAATAGATCCTAATGATATTCTCGACCAGCCATTAGCTCTATATGAGCTGAAGTGAATTTTCATATTTGTCCACCTCGGCAAAATATTGCAGAGGGTGGATGGGTTTTACTTTGATTGTTTGATGATTGAATTTTGATTTTAAATATTTGGATTTGGAATGATTTTGAAGTTTTGGGTTTTCATGTGTATTTTGGTGGAACTTAAGATATTTGAAATTAACCCCTCCGGTTGAGATCTACATTCAATATGGCCATCATCAGGATATATGGAGTCATTCATTGAATAAACCTTGTCATCCCTATCAACTTGCCGATAAGGGGTCAAATTTCGTAGGCTTTATATCTTTGTTAATGAATTTTCTTTGTTAAAGGCCTTAAATGACTTATATAAATATATAAAATAGATATTACGGTCAACATCTTAATCGTATATTTGTTTGATAATTCAAGTCATGTCAACTCCTATCTATTTATATAGAAGGATCGGGCTCGAACAACATTCATTTATTGACCCACGCAGCATCCCTAGATATCATGTGTGTACCCATAACACGCTTGTTGAGGCACATGGGGGTGTATGGTTATAGATGTCCTTTTGTGTACCTACGTGTATACAAATTATGGTGCACGTGCGAGGGTATTTTTGTGATATTTAACTAGTCTTCTACAGCGGCTTATAGAAGTTAATATTTATTGTAGTCCTTTAAAATTTTTCTTGTGAACACCACGTCGGGCGTATAATGAGTCCTACTTGCATTTATGAGTATTTTCCTCCCTACTTGCAATGGATCTGCACATTTGACTACCACTGCATGGTTGCTAATTATAAGGGTGCTACAATATTTTGATGCTTCACATGCATTAATTTATATATCCTTCATGTCTTACTTGTGGATATCAGTGTATTCATTCACAAATTAATATTAACTATATGATATTGCATTCGTTGAAGTCTTTCTACATCCATCCATAAGTGGCATGTGGTGCGCACATCTGAATTCGTAGAGGACTTATATGTATTGTAGATCTTTTGTATTTGCTCATAAATAGTCTGTTGTATGCACAACAAATTTCCTATAGCAGCTTGTGTGCATTTGCATTTGATGTAATCATTTTGCACTTTGCTTGTGGATAATGCACCATCACTCCATCTTTGAAAATGATGATTTGATCTAGCTTTCTCTTCTGAAAACTCAAATAGAAATCAACAAGCAGCTCTTGAGATGATGGAATAGCAAGTATGTTTTATGTTTGTAATTATGAGTTTAGGCCACCAAGCTTTACATTAATCTTTAACATCGCATTTTCAAACATTGATCATTAATTCCGGTAGGCACAATACAATGTGTTGACATTCACTTGAATGTATTCCGATGTATTACATTGTTGCCTCCACTGTATGCAAAATCCTTCAAGTTGCACTAATATTTTGAATGTCGAATGAGTATCCTACAATGGCTCATAGGAGCTTGTAATTGTTATAGATATTTTGCTTGTAAATGGCATCTGGTGCATATGGAAGGTCTTTTACAAGGACCCATAAGTATTTACCTTTGTTATGATCTTCTATTTTTTGCCTTCTAGCATTTTGTCTTCCTAGTGTTTGCAAGATATTTATCGTAGTTTCCCCATGTCTACTGTCATCATTTGTAGAAAGCTTAGTGCATTCACTTGCATGTTGATATTGACATTCATTTGGATACAAGATTGCCATGCTAATTATTCATGAAAGAGTTAATACATTTTCTTGTCAGTTGATGATTGTCGTTTATGGGTATATTGTTTTTCACACAAAAGACTTTCTATCATTGCTTGCAAACAATATTTTACCCAAGTGCTCATATGGATTGGATACCTATCGTACTTATGATATACCCCTTTTCATATCTTGTATGCAAGTGATTTGTCATTGACTATTAGTCGAGTTGCATTTTGTTACCAATTTCTTCAAGCATGTGTGGTTTGTGTATCTCTTGTTGTCGCCCACAAACAATGCTCTTTAATGCATCGGCTATAACAATGAAGATTCACAGTTAGATCCTCACATGTCATGTAATTCTCATTGAATCTTCTTGTTCTTTTCTTGTAAGCACATCAATGCGCTTGTTCCAGTCATCATACCTCTCCCATAAATATGAATGAGATAAAGGTCGCTAGTTAATTGCCACTGTTGACATAAGAATTTGCAATGTCCATCGGAGGATATATTTCATAGATGAGTAGAGAGTCTCGTGGCATTTCTTGCAACCAACATATTCTGTCCACACCATTTGTTTGCTTCATGTTGATTGTTATTCATAAGCAAGGAGTTTCATATCATTACTTACAATGATGCTTGTTGAAGGGGGCCTTGAATCATGGTTTGCACTTGAATTTCATATTTATCTTCAACCTTTATTAGGATAGCCTTGTGTATCTACTTGTAGTTTAGATTACACATTCTTAATAATCATTATGTCATTTGGATACTTGTTGCATATCTTTTTATTTGTTATCCATTAAAGGCATCATAGCAAGAAGTCTGATCAAGTTGTCTACAAGTCATCACTACTTATGAGCGAGTAGTGTTGCAAGTCTTCTTTTTCACCACAAGTTTCACATATTTTCTTTGGTATTTAATTTTAGATCTTCGTTATTTTTAGAAATCATGATTTCATTTTAAGTGAAATTTAGACTTGTCATCATCTTGGTTCAAGTTCAAGTCAAAGTTTTTATTCAAAGTCTTTTGAAGTCTTTAGAAATTCAAACCTCTTATAGTTTAATTGAATTCAGGATCTTTATCGTTCAAGTCAAATTTGAATTCAATTTGAGTTTAATGTGTAAGTCCATCTGCAAGTCCAATGTGCATGCACTATATCACATTTAAGTCCAAGTCCAAGCTTGAGTCCAAGTTCTGGTTCCTTTCAACCTCATTTGATTAAGTTTGATTTTATGCTCAAGTTATGTTAAAATTAAGTTCGAAAATATTTGTACAAGTCTTCTATATTTGCTCTAAATTTTGGTAGCCTCCTAGTGTCTCCCCTGTTTAGGGAAAAAACCAAGAGGCAGTCTTCCACTCCACATTACATGAGCATTTCAGTTAGATGTTGGGTGACATCGTAACAGTGTTTTCTTCAATCCCATGATGCTACATGAGCACTTAAGAGTCTTTGCCACCTAGGTTTGAGTAGAAAGGGCTCAGGTATGAGGAGGGATTTGGCTTGCGGTTTCAGCTCAGGTAAAGAGGAGGAAGTGGACTGGTATGTTGTCGGGTTTAGGAGTTCGGACTACAAAAGGAAATGATCGGATGGGGGAAAGAGATCGACATTGAACAGGAGGTTGTGAATGGTCAGCTTGGTCTAAGGAGGGAGGGAGGCACAGGCTCGGTAAGGTAAGGATCGGAGACTCTGAGTTCGGCTTCAGGTGAGGCATCGAAGGCTTCACGCAAGCGACTAGATGAAGATTATGCTTGCAATCAGGGCTTGTTCGCAACTGCTGGAAGTCAGAAGGTCGGGTCTTGTGATAAGACCTAGCTTAGTGAGGGGATTCGGCTTCAATTTATGGCGGATGGAAAGAGTCGAGCGGCTCGATCAGGTAAGAAAGGAAGAAGAGGCTTTGGGTTGAAGATCAAAAGTTATGTGGAGCTCGTGGGTTGGAGAGGAAGCGAATGGAGGTCTCTTCCTCTCCTATTTAACGAAGAGGAACATCGTCATATTGAACAACGGTCGCAGGATTTGAGCATATTTTGCGGAGAAGCGACTGGAGCGGCATCGAATCAGGTATAAGAAACTGTAGCAAGCAATGGTGGTAGTTTTCTTCTTAATCTTTTTTTTTTTTTTTAAGAGGGGTCAACAATGAGAAATGATGTTGAATGGCAATGGGGAGGCTAAGATCTTTTATTAAAACTAAGAGCATCATCTTGTGTGAGAAAACATGGCATCTCACTGTGAGATATGAAGATTTTTGTTTCTTGTGTTTACTGACTTCTCTTGATTGAGATGGTGAATTCCAAGGCAGACAATGACTAGTAAATTCAATGGATATGTAACTATGGTCAATTGCTTTATAAGGGTGCAAGCTAGCAAGTTGTACTCATCAAATCATTGGTTATTTATGTTAAGGAGATATAGTTTATTGATTAGACTAATTGACTTTGGTGACATAAAGAATGACTAGGTGCCTATCATGTAGGATTTTTAGTACATGTAAGGACCCTCTTCCAATGATTTTGAGATGCTATATGCAGGAAGTTTAGTGGTTGATTATAGGATTTTTGGCCTTCCACTTACAGGCATTAGGGATGAGGAGTAAAAAAAAGGCTACTAGGTGGATGTCCTCCATGATGGAAAAATGGGTTGGCTAGAATACATATGAGAAAAAAAATAAAATTGTTCCACACAATTAACTTTCATAAGGTTTTTTATTATAAGGCGATGGAACTCCTAAGAACCTTATTATAATAAGATCAAGAACAATAAGAGTAGGTTGTCAGTAACTTAAAGAGCTAGGGGCATAAGGGGTTCAAAACATTAGAATATGAATTATTGCCACTTCCAATATAAACTCATAGAAAAGAGAGAGCCTAGAGAATAATAGTTAACCCAAGAATATTCAAAATTATGTGCTAAATTTTGTTGAATAGATGACATCTTCAATCATCATGTTAGGAAAGGTTGCACACTAATAAACAAGGATGTGGGTCAAAGAAAAGGTTTTGGCTTTCATATTGCCCAAAGTAAGAAACAATAGGTATGTTTTTTTAATCACCATTTAATACATATGAAAGATAAATTCTTAAATATTTATAAAGTATTAAATATAATTAAAATAATCAAGAATTATATCTTTCCATAGGTACTTGATCATCAATTCCATAGAGAATTCTTTAATAGCAAATTTAGAGATCCATGGATTGTCATTTTTTTAAATTTATTTCTCAATAGAACAGTACATTCATTCGATTACCATAAGAGAGAATTGACCAGGGCAAAAGTACTAATTGCTATCCTTGAAAATCAATATTAATGGGAGCGCAATAATTTTCAAATGTAAAAATTGAAAATATAAAACTTCAACTTTTTTTGGGACAGTCTTTCCTACTGCTGCTTAAAACAACATCTTAGTATCAAAAATTTACTTTTTGTACAAAAAAATTGCTTTAAGAAGCATAAAGAAAACCGTCTGAAACGAAACATTCATTTGGAACAACTTTCTTCCTGCTTTGCTTTTCAAATTGCAATCACAATTTCTCTTTAGTGAATATTTTTTTGTTACTTCCGAAAAAATTTTATACCAATAAGCTAACTTCTATAATAACTTCAAAAAATTACTTTCTTTATACTAATATTGTTACAAAGCAATAAAAATATTATCCTAAAGTTTCAATTGAGACAATTTTTTTAAATGAACATAGCACAAAAAAAAATTTGTACTAAAAAACTGTTTTAAAAAACAATAAGAAAGTTATCCCAAAACAGACGCTAAGTCTTTTAGCGTCTTTTTCAAGAAATTTGCTATATTTTTAAAAGCAAACAAAGCAACAAAAGAAGGGAATCCAACGTTCCCATCAAATACCGTCAACAAGAGAAGATATACACAGCTGTGACTGCTGCGAATTCATTATGAATGAAAGTTTGATTGTATAATGTAAATTTCATAAAGTAATAACATTATATACTGTACATGCTACCTGTAGGCTACAACTGGATCGAAGCTTAAAATTACTTATTCAGCAAAGAGGAAGCCTACTAAAACACCTCCCTGAGGTTTTGTTTCACTTAGCCGTTTGCTTCTTTAGGGTTTAGGGTCAGGACGAGATCATTCCTCTTCATCTGATTGTGCTGATGATCCACCTTCAGACATGGACAATATCTTTGTGGAATGATGATCAGGCATTACACCTGCATAAATTGTACAAATTGCTTCATAAGTTTGTTAAATAAATGGGAAAATAATGCCAAACATGTCAATTTTTATCTCCTGACATATGTGACAAAAGTTCTCTTGGTGCATCTAACTGCCCAAATTAGGGGAGTCCTAATAATGATGTATGAAATAATACATAATGCAAGATATATAATGATGATTAGTTATTGTATTAGGTCGATAAAAATAGTTAACTAGAAGTCGGTGGTAATCTATAAATAGCTTCCATTTGAGAACACTAACAACAACAATAAAAACAACATCTTTGTCCTACTATGTATGGTCCGCTACATAAATCTTTTTTTTTTCATTGTGTTTTGTTAAAAGTCAAATTCTCGTTTAAATTTAATAAAGAAAGATCATTTCTAATATTTTCTATCCAAGTTTTTTTAGGTCTACCTCTACCTAAAAATAGCTTACATTTGAGGACATTAGAAGAAATAATAGAATTAGGTAAAGTCTCTCCCAAATCTCTACCCCCTTCTGGAGTTGTCGGCGAATTTGAATATAGTATTATTCGGAGACATCTACGAACTCAAATTTGTTAGTTATCCCTTACAATCCTTTGAGGTTGTACCAATGGTGGATTTATCCAGCAAGAGCACCATCAACCACTTTATTAATTTAATACAAAGACTAATCATATCCCATTACCCAATCAATAGACGCATCCATTTTTACACGTATCAGTTTTCAGGTATTAAACGCTAAATGTGAATGTGAAAGGATACCCGAAAGATGCTGCCACCTTCACAACGGTTACCCACAAACAAATAATTCTAAGAAGATAAAAAATATGGAAGTAAAAATGTTGGCTCATGCATCATTTCTAATGCATTAAATTTTGAATGCCCTAATTTTTGCAATGGTAAGAATGTTCCAGGCAATATACACGTAGACTGAAAACATCGCAAGATTGACAAGATTGTAAGCAACTATTGCGTTCATTGAACAAACCAAAATATTAAGGAAGCAAGAAGATTAAATAAGAAATCCAAGCTCACGGAAGGAAACAATAATTTCCTTTATTACAGGAGCAAAGCCCTTCAATAAGTGCAGCTCAAATAAATAGTTTTTACAAAACAAAGCAGGAAAAAACCTACAATTTTGCTGGAATACTAGTTGGGCAGACGCCTCATGGAAGGGGATTTAAATGAGGAAACTGGGTGATCAAATCATGTGCAACAATTCCAGATCAAATCATACGCTGCAGATCATGTTTCACACTAGTATCACAGGTTCTAGCTGCTTGATCCGATGTAGTTAGACGAGGGATGGAAGAAGATAGAAGTGGAGGAGCAATAGAAGCAAGGAACTGATCTCTATAGGAAAGGGAAGAAGAGTATGCAGTCATTTCTTTCATCAAAAGTCTCAATAGTCCCTAAATGATTTATAGAATATTCACATTATAGAGGTTATGTAATAAGAGTATAATGTCTCAATAGTCCCTAAAGGCATCCAAATAAAGGTGGAATGTCCAATAATTTCTTGAACAAGACAAAATTATGCTTAAAGATAAAATAAATTCAAACAGAAACAAAGACAATCTAATTGTCTAGAAACATCTTCATCAATGAAGTAGCAATTGAAGTTAATCTGCAAGTAGAATATGTAGATTAAGGTGCAAAATGTGGTGATAGTCGATTTGCATCAACTCCCTCATGGCGACAAAAAGTCAACCTTTGTGAGTGAAGGAGAGGGCACTCGTTTAAAGAGCAGAAAGATAGCATTGAAGCTCATAATACATAATCAAAGAATCATTTTGAAAGAGGGTGCCAATCAAAAATGGATGACGCAGACCTGCTGACCAAGGATCAGTCGTAATCTCATCAATAACAACTTGCTCTACTACCTAAAATACGGGTACAAAAGGAACATCGATGAATGTTAGTTGGAGAGATGTAGATACTCCCGAGGAAATGTCAACAGGAAGCAAAGAATGCTTAAAAAATGCCTCAATAAGGTAATAAACCTTCAATATTGAAAACAATACTTATATATTCATGTCTTTGTAGCAATCTAACACGTATGTATTGGGTCATAGCTCTCAAATGATGGACATGGATAAGGTCTCACATGGAGTTTCTTGCATGTGCATGATGGAAAATGCTAAGGGGACGCAAACTAAAGGCAATCACCTTATTTGAATTCTTGATTACTTAAATGTGAATTAGCTGTAGTTTTATATTATTCATTCACATTACAATTTATTTATTAAAATCAATAGGTAACTTATGATAATGAAATACAAAAGATGCAATTAGATTCAAACATGAATGCGATGTTGTAGCAGATTCATGCATATTTTACGTGAAATGTCATGAATCATCACTTCAAAGGACTTACCCGTCATTTTACTTGTAAAGTTATTGTAAAGGCCACTTGATGTGAAATTTCTGACACGGGAGAGAGCAGCAGGCCAGCGGCGCAAAGGGAAAGGGATTCGCAAGCCAGGGGCGGAAAGGGAAAGGGATTCGGCCCCCCTTGTGAGGCCCACTAAACCTATCATTGCAAATGTGAGAAGAGGAATTAAGAAAGTGATTAATTAGGAAGGATTTCCTAATTGAAATTCAAATGGGAGAGGAAAATATATTAGAAAATGAGGGCTGATTTAGGAGGGATTAATTTGGAAGGATTTCCTAATTGAAACTCAAATTAGAGAGGGAAATATATTAGGAAGAGGGGCTGATTTATGAGGGAAATAGGAAAAGCTTATTTAAGGTTAAGTTAAGGCCTTGTTTTGTTTATGTAGAATTTTATTTGAGAGTTGTTGTAGTTTTCTTTTCGTGAGAGCTTCCTAGTGGCGTCTAGATTGTTTGGGAGAGTCGATCTACCTCTCAAATTGAATATCGCTTATATTATTATTTTTTTATTGAAGTTATAATAAAAAATCAACCTCTATATTCATATTTTTGTAGCTTTTCCATTGTGTGTTTGCTATTTTTGTGTCCAAGGCATAACAAATTGGCATCAAAGAGAGGTTTTGGGAGAGATGGCAACAAAGAAGGTGGAGGCATTGGGAGGGGAATTGGCGCAAATCAAATCCGGGATGGAGGAAAAATTTTCAACAATGGAAAGGATGGAAGGTCGATTGGGAGGGATAGAAAAGATAATAAAGAAGCTCATGGAGATGCAATCCCAAGCCTCATGGGCGGTTCCAATTACTAGTCCTCACCACAATTTGACCAAGGGTCCCATGGCCAAATTGAAAGGAAAAGAGATCGAAAGGGAAGAGTTCGACGAGAAAAGCTCCTTTCATCAAGAGCCACCTCTCAGGACTCTGATAATGGGCGGAATAGAGGTTTCAAAAGGAGGGACAGCAGAAAAGTGTTCTATGGTGGAATTTATGAAGGAGGTGGTAGGCGACCGACCACTATGGAAGGCTATTTGGATAAGGGGAGTAGACAACCGGAGAGGGAGGTGGAAAAGCCGAACCATGGGGATAGGGTCATGAGAGATGGATGGAAGAAAGGTAGGATGCCCACCCTCGATACACGAGGGGGACTATCGGTGGGAGAGGAGGAAGTTGGGGTGAATAAGCGAATGTGAGGAAGTTGAATATGTCGGTGTTCGAAGAGAAGGATGCCCATGGGTGGGTATATATGGTGAAGAGGTACTTTGTGGTGAACAGGTTAAGAGAAGTGGAGAAGCTTATAGTCGCAGGGTTATGTCTGAAAGGAAAAGCTCTTGCTTGGTTTCAGTGGAGAGAGGCTAGATACCCGATCTGCTCGTTGGAGGAGTTTAAGAATTGCTTGTTGGAATGTTTCTGAGCCATTCGGGAAGGAGAGGGCGGAATTTGAAAGGAGAGGGGTTGATTATGATCGAAAGGATGCTGAATTTGAAAGAGAAGGGCCGGTATGATCTGAGGGGTGCTGAATTTGAAAAGAGAAGATGAAAATTTGACAAAAGGTTTGAGAACGAGCATAGAAGGGATGACTGAGACACTTGGGGGAATCACCCCCTTGGGTAATGAAAATTATGGAGGAGATAGGGGGAATGGAGAAGATCCAATGGTGAGGAAGCTGAAGATGGCTATTTTTTAGGGAGATGATGCACATGGGTGGATCTACAGGGTGGAAAGGTACTTTACCGTCAATAGATTGACGAAGGAGGAGAAACTGACGGCGATCGAGATGTGCTTGGAGAGGAAAGCACAGGATCGTCCCGGCTGATTAGGCTTAAATTGCACTGATCGTACATGACGATATTAATATCGTCCTAGACGATAAAGTCGGCAAGTTGCAATTAATGAGTTATTCCGAAGCTCTTCTATGTAAGAGCTCTTGTTCTACCCTTTAGAACATCTTCTGCTGTTATCTTGACCTGAGAGAGCCAAGAGGAGAGGGAGAGAGGGAGGAACTTGTGAGGGAGAGTTTGTGAGAGGATTTCACAAAGGTTGCTCCAAGCAAGGTTCCAAGTTGTCTTCTCCGATAGTCGTCATTCGTCCTTGGGGGTTCAAGGGAGGTCTTCTTCAGCAATCGATCAGCAATCGATCAAGGCTCTCTGTCTGCTTCAGGAGGAAGCAAAAAGAGTCGGGTTCTTTGCCTCGCCGGTGGAAATGAGTTTTTGTAAGGGCTTCTCCGTCTTGCTGTGGGAGCAAAAGGAGAGTCAATGTGTTTTGTGAAATACACAGAGGGCGCCTCCGAGGAGTGGACGTAGGTCGAGTTGACCGAACCACTATAAGTCTCTGTGAGCTTTTGCTACTGTTTTTCGCATTTCTTTTCCGCACTCTTTATTTTCGTTGTGGTAAACTTTGGTTTGTGATTTTGATTTAAAGAATTTTCAAAATACCAATTCACCCCAACCCCCTATTTCAAAAGCCCAATCCCCCCCAACCCCCCCCCCCCCCACCTCTTGGTTAGCTTTGGGCTAATTCATAAGGGTTTAACATCCCTAACGAACTTTCAAGGAGGTTCATATAAGATGACCAACACCTTTTTTGTATCCATGGAGCCGACACCGAATACTCTTAGTAAGACCCCGAAGGAGAAGACTGTAGGAGGGAGACCTGAGAAAAACTTCAAGAACTCACAAGAATGGAGTTACAAGAGAATAGGGTGAAGGGACTTTAATTCAGATGTGAGGAGATGTATAAACCAGGGCATAGATGTAAGAACCAAATTCTTCAGGTTTTCACCATTTGTGATAATGAGAAAATTGAGGGGGCCGTACAAGAGAATAAAGCATCAATTTTCATCTTTTCACCTTGAGGACAAGGTGAGTCTTTAAGAGGGGTATATTGATAGACCGGTCCCTTGGACCGATCATTGGGTCAATCCCTCCTGGACCAGCCAAAGCATATAGAAGGAGGTGGATGAGTTCCACTCCCTTGGAGTGGGCAATGGGGGAGGGACCAGTTAGGAGGGAAGAGCAATTTGGGAAGGGCTAATTAGGGATTTGCTTTGTTTGTATGCCTTAAGTAGTTTTGGGAGGCTAGGGTTCAATTTTTATATCTTGTTTGCTGAATTTAGATTTTCTTAGGTTGTGAGGGCTCTAGCCAACAGCTAGGGATTTGGAGAGCCAAATCTTCCCTCCAATTGAAAATCCAATTGTATCTTGCTATTTTCTTTCATATTTCTTGCAATAAAAAGATTCATGGCATTTTCTTTTTTCTGATTTCTCATTACGGTTCGTTGATTTGGTTGAAGCGCATCTACTTCCTATCAGAACTCTATTATGTCATCCTTTTTTATGACAAAGTTAACATCGAGCATTCAATTCATATGAGAAAACTCTCTATAGTTTCCTTTAAGAAAATGTCTATACAGGTACTGTTTCAATCATGACTAGGGAATATACATAACAAGTTAAATCAAGGATGAAGAAACCTTTTTTTTTTTTTGAAAAAGAAGAAGAAACCTGTTTATAAAGAATGTCATCAGATTTTTTCTTTATATTTAAAAAGTGGATGATTTTTTTTTTTTCTCCTAGATGATAATTTTTGAAGTGCCTAGTAAGACATGATTAATTGAGCCACCCATTAAAATGCCTTCAACCTAAGCATGATTAGGGTAGAGATTAAAACAAAGACATTACTATTCGACAATCTTCTTAAGTTCACCCATAATTATCTCAAACAAAAAATCAGAAATGTACCCAATTTTGTTCATAACAACCATTTAGTATTCCAAAGCCTCAAAACTATACAAGTGCACCTAATTATTTCTACCCTTCATTAAGTTCACTTACTTTGTCCTTCCTTAGACCTCCTGAAGTATTCTCAAGGATAATGACATAATTCTTCTTGATACAACTATATGCAATGAAATTGGATGAATGTTGTGCAACGAATGCAATTAATAAGATAGTATGATAAGTTCATGCAATGTTAAAATCTATTGAATATAGTAGTCTCAACTCATACATGTCAAAAGTGTAAAATAGTGCGTCCTATAGCACATAGCACAGAGTAGTGCACCCATCGTGCTATTTCCATGACCAGACATAAGGGGTTTTAATGGTGCACACTATTTGCACTATGCACAGGACAATAGCGCATAGCCCAGATAACATATGTTGCTTTAATTTCAATGATTTTAGGTTTTAAAAAAAAAAAAGATTATTTATAATATATTTATTAGTTTTACTTCATCTCAATTAGTATTTATCATGGCATTGAGAGACTCAATCATAATCCACAAGCTATCGTGACTCCCATGGCCCCGCAACTTCGTTCACTCTCAAGTCTTGATCTCCTAGAACATCGCTAGTTCTCGCACTGAACGCCACTCTCGCTCTCACCTCGATCTCCCGGAACATTGCTAGTCCTCGCACTGAACATTACTCTAGCTCTCACCAAAAATTGCTCTCACCTTTGACACATGCACAATGAAAGTAGTCTCACAAAATGTCAGCTCTTGCCCAAATTCATGCTCTCTTTCAATGCCACATAGGAAGGTTTCCAAGGGATGACGGAAAAGGGTCCTATTTCCGCTCGATGTCATAAGTATTTCATTCAGAACCCCATAATATTAATTTGCAATTTATATGGATCCCAATTCTATTTAAATCCATAAGAGACCAAGTAAAAAAGTTAAATTTATCAATAAATCTAAATGTTTTATAAACTAAATTATAATGTAAAATAATAATTATTCTATCTATTATGGATTCATGAACAAAGATGCAGTTATGCCAAAATAATAAAGGGCTTATATAACATTACCAATTTCTTGTAGATATTTGTTAAATACTTAAATGTTAATGTATTGTAAATTGCCACACCATGAAGAACATGTTTATGCTCAGCCATGCTAAAGCAAATAATTTTGTAAGATTCTATGTGCGTTTGATTTAAGAAATTTCTTAACTATGCTAATTAGTTTTAAATGCATCTTAAAGGCAACAGTATAATTTTTTTTTTCTCATAACTGAAAAGATTAATAAAATGACACAAACCAAAAATAAATGACAAAATGAAAAGTGAATTATGATAGTCTAAAAATTTTGGTTTATTTAAAGCATAATATGGCCTTCATTTGAAGATAAAATCATCGTGATTTCATTGATCCTATCTAATGATAAAAAAGATGAAGATGTTAATAAGTTGTTAACATGAACAATGAATTATGAGTCAGGTAAGATAATATATTAATTGTTGGCGAAGAAGATTTGACATGGAGCACTGTCTACGAAAGAAACTATAAAATTCAAAATTTATCTAAAGGAAAAGAGAATGAGTCTTCATTTAGGCTTGACATGCTTACAAATGAACATGAAGATAAAGTGGGTGATGAAGAATAGTATGATTTCGTAGATAATGATGATGTTAATGATGAAGACAATACTTTTTTGTCTAATGATGATGAGGTTGATGAAGGATGTAAGGCTATTTGTCTTATGATGATGATGATAATGATGAATTCTCAAGATAATTAGTTTTAATTTTGTTTTAATATTAGACTTCTAATAAAAAAGATATTATTGAATTTTATGTGGTTAAGTACCTGAGTTAAAGCATCAATTTTAGCTATTTTCATTGCCATTAATTGTTTATTTTTTAATCTAATAGCCTTTGACATTTAGCTGCATTTTTATCCATGTTTTTAAATTTTTTGTGATGATTAAAATACCATACATTAAGCCGTGTGCTATGCACTATGATTTCACAATAACCTTTACATTATTGTGCGCTATTCGGCATTGACAAGTATGTGGATCTATGATGCATTCAGTTATTTTTAGTTTATTTATGTTTTATTGTATTTTGAACAATATTAGTTGTGTTTTATTTTTATTTATGCTATCCTATGATGGTTGTGGGCTTCCAATGATCATGGTAGGAAGGTGCTTGGCATGGCGAACCATGGGTTTGCTTGCTTTTGGGTCCACTTCATCCTTGGGTTGCTTGCTGATTTTTGGTTTGGTGTGGTGGCTGCTCTCGGGTGGGCCTTGGTTGCTTGGTGTTGAGCTTTAAAAAATGATGGATTCTACTTGGAGTTAGCTCATAAATGCTTGAGCTGAAGTTTAGCTCAATGATTGGGGGATTTATTGCACTTCCTAGCTCATTATTTCAAAAAAGTTTGCTATTAAGTCTTGGATTCATTTTGGAGTGGACTTTGCCCCTTCTTCTTCCTTTATCATTCGGTTTCCTCTTGGTTTTTGCTGTTCCCGTGGCCCCTGGCTGTTTTCCCGTGATGTTGTTCCATTCTCTGTGCTGGCTCCTCGAGTTCCTTGCTGGCTGGGTTTCCCGTGGCTGCCTGCTTGGTTTCCCGTGGTCTTCTTTTCTCTGTTTCCTGTACTGAATGGGTCTGCTGTGTTGTGGCTGTTGGCCTTTCATTTCCCTAAATCTAATTGGTTTGGTTGGAGGTGTTATGGATGTTTGGTTCCTCTCTTTTGCCTATAAAATAAAGATGTTTTGGCATGGAAAAGGTTGTTGAAATTGTGAGTAAAAACTCTACAAAAACCTGAGGGTTTCTTCTTGGAAAAGCTTGAGAGCTTGTTCCATTCCCTCTTCTCTTCTCTATTTCGTCTTGGCTTATAATCCCTTCTTCTCTACGCAAGTTCCATTCCACTTGTATCCTTCTTCTTGAGCTTTGGAAGTGTATGTTGGCTGAAATTTGGAGACATTTGCCGGAGGAGTTTGGAAAGGACGTTGGACTCTTTTGCAGTGGTGGACCCTTGGTTTGCAAGCCTAAGCACAATTTTCTTAAATTCCTACTTTCGTTGCATGTGAGGAGACCGCTAGACGATTTTACTGATGATAGTGTTTTTATATTTTTATTTTGTTTTCCTTCGATTTGGCTTTTGTTTCTCTTAAGTTTGTTTGGATGTTTGCAAGCTTTATATGAATCAAGTTTGGTTTAAGTCTTGTCCTGGTGTTCTCCAATTTGTCTCTCTTTTCTAGTTGTCTGCTTGCATCAATCCAATTCTTCAATAACTAGTTAATCCTAAATAAGTCTAAAATTAGACTAGGCCAAGATCATATAATAGATCATAGTAAATAATATGGGTACATGGAAGTTTTTTTCTAATTTAAAAGTTCAGCATGAAATTTTAGAATAGGATTTATGTAGAATTTGAGAAATCATTCAATTATAATAGAGCTTTCTAGACATATTAGCCTAGAACTTGCTAAATGCAAAATTATAAACCAAATCATAAAAAAGGGTACGCTTTAACAATAGGATGTCGCTAAATCTCTGCTGTTGCAACAATTCCCACGTGCTTTTTTTAGTGTGCGTGTTTTGAGAGGTGGGAGTTTGCATTTTAGTAGAAAACAAATGCTGGCCTGAACAAGATAACATGCGCTAAGCGTAGATGCAAACACAGCAATAAAAGCAATATGTTTCAAAAGCAAAACAGCAAGGTTTTTCAATAAGGAATTTCAGGAAACATGTAGGGAGCTATACGTTGAATGGAATAAAAGAAAACACAGCGTTAACAGCAGTATTTTTCAGAGAAGAATTTCAGCAAAAAAGTAGGAAGAAATGGCAAAAGTGCAGCAGTAAATTTAGGTTTTATGTATAGTAAATCTATCATACGTGAAGTTTATGTCCTTAGAATAGCATTTCAACAAACCAGATGATGGTACAAGATTTTGGGAAGAAAAAACAAACAACACAGTAGAAAATGGAAAACAACAAATCGAAATGGTGAATATCAATAGCTCGCCTCAGGAAAAATAGAGACATTTAAAAACATGCAATAATCAGAAAAAGAGAATGTTTTAAATCTGAACAAAACGAAACAAAAACAAAAATACAGACGGAAAAATTCTACTCAACAGCAATCACTAAATCAAGAATTCAGAACATCTTATGCCAACACTGATCTAGCTAGATGAGCAAGTGAAGAAGAGAGAACTGAGAGGAGAAAGAAAAGAGAGGGAGGAAGCGGAAGCAAAGGAGCAGCTCACAACCGGGAAGGGAAGAAACTGATGCTGCAATACATTTGAGGGTTCTATTTCTTCCATCAAAAGCCATCTATTTCATTCTCTAATATGTATATTTATAAGACAAGAATTCTATAACATACACGATAAGACTATCATGTTTAAATATTAAACAGTCAATAAGGTCCGAAGACAAGTGTAATGTCTAATTAATATATCCTAGAAAAAGACAAAATAAACCATAACATATAAATAAGATTTAAACAAACCAAATTATCTAGAATCATCGTCATCAGGAACTAACAGTGAAATCTATCTGAAGATATAATATCTAGATTCATGTGTACTAGGTGTGATAATTGATCTACATCATGATCTCTATCCTCCCCTTAAGTTAACCACATACTATATTAAACTCTCTTAAATTTAAGTTTTCACTAAAAAATCATTTATTTGAATCCTCAGCTAAACATTGGTCGATCAATTGTAGCGCATGATTGTTGAACCATACTTCACCTAGGTGTACAATAATTCGGTAGGGTTGTTAGGTACCACCCATAAGGAGTCCTATAGGCCAAAATGGCAATGAAATCCCAGAAGCTCTGCTCAGAGGATTACACATCCACATATGAATGGACGTGACCTAATTAAACAAAAAATTAAACTTGCATATTCGCTAGCAAGCCCAATTCAATACCAAACTCCTGAATTACAGCTTTTGACCTGCAATCGCCAAACCCTTTAAGAAACTTAAGTTTTTTAATTTTAATTTTGTAAAGGGAGAACATGAATACTTTGTTGCTGCTAAGGATTCAAACCTGGCTGAAGCTTAAATGACTTTGATTAAGCTCTCTCACTCTTTCTATGCTATTCCTTGGAGGGCTCCCCCAAAAAATACATTGATCTCCTACTATAACTCTCTACTAATAGAAACAATGACGTGTTATTGCACCTCAAATGGAGAAATCCTAGCTTTCATCATTAGCATTCACTCCAATCAGAGATGGAACAAGTGGAATCCTGCACGACTAGCAAAGACCACCTTACAATAATGCTAAATACGTACTGCTCATGGCCAGTTAAGTGGTTTGCATGGAAAATTAAAAAGAGCCCTATTATGACAATAAGTGGTTTGCCTATTGCTAAAGATTCTCCAACTCCATACAACGCTTTTTAAGACTACAGTTTTAACTATGAAGCTGTATGCCTCTCTCTCTCTAAAGAGCATTGGATTGTTTAGATTGGTTGCCTAGACTAAATACGAGTTAGCAATTTGCTGCCATACATTTCAAATACATCACATTCATTTTCCACTGCATTTCTTTTTCAAAGAATCAAATGGACCTTTAACCATTTCTACCGACCAGATTTTAACAAATACATGATTAATGACCACTTTAACATGATTCAATCTTGCAACCATCGATAAAAAACCACCATATACCAATTTTTCAATTTTGAACATTACCATGAGGTTTCCATGTTCCATTGTCATCGTTGTGCATCTTTTTACTTCCATACAGAAAAGAGTTAGCAAGGGCAGACTCAAATCTCACACTTATTATTCCAATTATGTTCCCCGATAAATCTATTAATCTGTCTTTCAGTAGTTTTAGTGTGCTTTCACTAGGGCCTATGTCTTAATTTTTTTTTTTCACCTACCACATTATTTAGCATATTTCTCTCTTAGAATTCTTATGAAATTCATTAACTTCCTAAAAAGATATTCTGTGTTTCCTGCTCCTCCGGTATTCATTTGACATTAATTTCTCAATTCTTGCATACCACCAATCCCCTTTCTTTTTCCATTTTGTAACAATAATTCTTTATCTTGGCTTTAAGTATCACATGGCTCCTTAATTAAACCCCTTTGACACTCATAACAACATGTCTCTCTCCCGCTCCCTCTCCCTCTCTCTAGTATCTTGAAGCGTCATCACTATAATTCTCATTTAATTCTAAATTCTATAATTGCTCTTTGAATCTTTCATAATCGTCTTAGTCTTCAAAGTTGTAATTTTCTCATCCTACAAATAATTTTGATTTGAACATAGATTATTGCACTAATCTAATAGCACATAACTGAATTAAAATTTAAATAAAGAAGTTCTCATTAAGCAATGCAACTTGCTTATTGAAAAGGGTAATGTACTTTGCTTGATTAACTGAGAATGCATTTAATGACCAATAAACAATGTTTAAAGTAAACATCAGCTACACAAGGACCAACTCGCTAGATAAATGCTTAATCTAAAATGAATCAAAGTCTGTGAATTATAAAAAATTATTTTAAAAGGGTGCTTATTCAGGTTTTGTCTAAAGTTCCTCCTAGAATAAAATGTCACTTTCGTATCATGTATTTGAATTTAGATTACTTTGTGTAAATTTTCCACCTTAATTAAGAACCTTGCACCACCTTTGTTCTCATAATTATCAATAATTTGCTAAAATAATATTCAGACAATCATAATACTAGCTAATCTTATCAGAACTAAGTAGCATCCAATGATCAATAAACAAAGTTTAAAGTAAACTTCGATTACATGAGCACCATCTCACTAGATAAATGCTTAATGTTATATTGAATCATAGTTTATGAATTATACAAATTTTATTTTAAATATCATTTTAAATAATTATGAATAGATTTTTCAAAAAGTCATCAAGTCACATTTATGAATTTGTAAAAGTAACATAAACTAACATTGACCAGTAAATGCATCATTCAATGAAAACCTAGTAGAAAGATTCAAAAAGCTGATCCAAAATATTTAACGATAATACTATATCATGGAGTTGAAGATGATAATCTCACTTCCCGGTTAATCCATAAAGCATCCACTTCTATAACTTTTCAAAGTTCTACATAGTCCATTCACTTTAATTTAAGTAAAATACATTTCAAAAGTTCTAAAGAAACACCAAGTATTAATTGCTACAGAGCTTCACTAAAATTGAGTAAAGGTACTAAAACAGTGTAATGTGTTTAAGTCAGCCTTCTTATAGGTGCATGCCTATACACATTTCACTTCTAGAATTCTTGAGGTTATTCTGAATAGAGATTAAATCTTAAAATTATCCCCAACAATTGGTACGTGGCTAATTTAGTTTCAATATATAACATTTCTCCAAT
The DNA here is from genome assembly GCF_001605985.2 of Dendrobium catenatum. NCBI lineage: Eukaryota > Viridiplantae > Streptophyta > Magnoliopsida > Asparagales > Orchidaceae > Dendrobium > Dendrobium catenatum. The sequence continues at coordinate 992,393 of NW_021320142.1, read as the reverse complement.
TTAGGTTCTTGAATGTACAAAATTATTCCAAAATGACCATTCATTTAGAAATTTCAATACGAAATTGATCCCAATTTAGTCCACCCACTATACAAAATTGATCTCAATTTAATCTTTGAGGGGCCATTTTTAATGAATTTTATTTAGTCGACAGACATATTTCGATATATGTAATACTTTATGACAACATTAGCCACATATAAACTGTTTGGAGATCATTTGGTATTTAACCCATGCTGAATATTTGTTGCGTCCTTTTTTTTTCAAATTTATCAAGGAAATAGGATTTTCACTTCTCACCACAGTGCAATGTAATCTATCTAGTTGTTCATCTAATATTCTAATGCCATGCTGTTCTCAATTTGCCTCCTTGCTCCATTTAGTTAAATTACTATGACCAAGTGTGCTATGTTTCTGGGTGTAAACTCCATGAGTTAAGGAAAGTACAGCATTCCCAAAATGCGGATCAGAACATAAGATTACGTCTTTTGATTAACCCTAAATAAAGTAAGACCTAAACATCTCTGCAACAATCATTTGGTTAAGCTACAGTCACCAAGTGTTCATTCTTTTAGTCGTAAACTCCAAGTAAAAAACACAAAGGCTATAGATGCTTGCAAATCATAGTAATCATGGCCCGGAAAACACTTAGTTAGCTCACAGAGGGCAATAACGCAATTGTAACCCAAAAACTTCTAAAGTCATTTATCCAATCACGCCTATAATGCAAAAAGATTCTTCCATGTCTATAAAATCTCATTTCAAGTAAAAAATGTGTTTACTGATTCTCCATTAACAGGAAATTCTACAAAGGCATAACTGGTTCATTTCAGCAAATCAACAGTGACATGAAACGTAGGCCAAGAACATGAATTTGATATGGCAGCAGGATCCAAGGAAGAAATTTCGGCCCCACTTGTGAGGCGCAATAAAGAATTAATTCATTATGTTAGGAAAGGAATTTAAGGGAGGATTGATTAGTAAAAAAATTTCTAATTGAATTCAGATCAAAGAGGAAAATATTTCCTAATTGAAATCAAATTAAAAGGAGAAATTAATAAGAAAAGAAATATGTTTTTGAGGGAATTTGAAAGCTTATTTAAGAAGGGGTCTAGGGTAATTTTTCTTCATGCATGTTTTATTGAGTTTTCTGTTTTAGTATTTTTTTTTTTTCTGTAAATGCTTCCTAGTTGCGTCTAGGTTGATTGGGAGAGATGGCTTATGTCTTTGTTTCTTGTTGAGTTATTAATAAAATTCAGCACTATTCCCACCTAAATCGGCTGTTTTTTTTTTTTACAATTTTTCTGTGAATTTCCTTCTGTGTTTATTGAAATTGACTCCAAGGCATATCAAATTGGTATTAGAGCAGTGTACCAGGTTAAAAGCTAAAGTCCTCATTGCTGATTTCTACTAAAATTTTTTCCACCTTGCTGATTTTCGCTGTTTAGAGGCCAAAATCTGTGGATGGCAGAAAAGAAGGAAGCTTTGGAAATGGAGATGGAACAACTTAGAGCCGAGATGCAAGAGAAACATTCCGGATGGAGGAAAGATTTTCTGGAATGAAGGGAAGATTTTCCTCCATAGAAAGCCATTTTGGAAACATGGACAGCATGATGAAAACATTGATCGAGATGCAAATGAAGACTTCACCAACTACTCCTAGGGCTAATTGGAAAGGGAAGAAAGTTCATCAGAAGGAGGATGATGAAGTGGAGAGCGTTTTGCCTCAAGGACCACCCGGAGGGATTCCAAGGGGATGTGCATCAAGGTATCCGGAAGAAAGTGTAGTAGGATGAGGGGGAAACTAAACCCATTTGGAGACTACCTAGGCAGAAGGGAGGTGGACCGAAGGAAGCAATGGTGGGGCCCAACCATGGGGTCCAAATCCATCAAGAAAAGAAGGGAGAGAATCGCACTACCACCACACAGGAGAAACTAACAGAGAAAGAAACCATTTGGGTACGGATGCGAGGTCGAGAAAGTTAAAGATGCCAGTTTTCAAAGGGGAAGATGCTCAAGGTTAGGTGTACAAGGTGGAGCGTTACTTTGCGATCAATGGTTTGAGGAGAAAAACTCATGGCGGCAGGGCTATGTTTGGAAGAAAAGCTCTAGATTGGTTTGAATGGAGAGCAGCTAGGCATCTGATCTATTCCTAGGGAGAATTTAAGGATTGTTAGTTGGAACGTTTCCGACCCATTCGGGAAGGAGACCTCCACGAACTGTTCTATGCCTTAACTCAAGAAGGGACAGTCATGGATTATCGAGAGAAGTTTGAGCTGCTATTTGGTAGACAGAGGGGAATTTCTGAGAAAAGGTTGAAAGGAAATTTCACAAAGGGCCTTAGGGAAGACATAAGAGCATAGCACAGAGTGCTGAGGCCTAGAGGGTTGAGAGAGATAACGGAGCTAGCACAAAGGGTGGAGGAGAAACATTAGAGGGCGAATGCGAGTCAGAGCAAACTCATGGGAGGGGCTTACAGGAACACCTCTACTACTTTGGCACCGAGGACCCAGATGGTGCCATTTCAGATGGAGGCCCTAAGGAGAAGAGCATTGAAGTTCATCCTGGAGACAATTTCAAGAACCTCATAGAAGCAAAAGTGCAGGACAGGCGAGCGAAAGGGCTATGCTTTAGGTGTGATGAGAAATTTACACCCGAGGCATTGGTGCAAGAATCAAACCCTTCAGATCTTGATAGTCAGTGAGGGGGAAGAGGAGAACAGGGACAAGCTAGAGGATGTATTGGGGGAGATAGAGCAGCCGCATTTTGATGTGGCAAAGGTGTCCTTGAACTTTGTGGTGGGATTTACTCCAAATCACACCATGAAAGTAAGGGGCAAATTGGAAAGCATTCTGCGGTAGTTTTGGTAGATAGCAGAGCCACACATAACTTCATCTAAAATCGGGCGGTGGATCGATTGAGGTTGAAATTAGCGAAGATGGAAGGATGTGCGGCGATGATGGGAACAGGCAAGATAGAAAGGAGCAGGGAATATGTAATGGGGTGGTGATGACCTTACAGGGTATTCAGGTGGTGTAAAATTTCCTTCCCTTACACTTAGGGAGTATGAATGTGATTATGGGGATGAAGCTGCTACAAACTATGGGGGATATGAAGGTGATATGGGGGATATGAAGGTGATATGGAAGTCATTGACTATGGAGATAAGGTGGAGGGGGGAAAAGGTAGTGCTTCAAGAGGATGTCAGCTTATTCAACACCATGGTCTCCTTAAAACCATGCTCAGGACAATCCAGGATGCAAGCATGGGATATTTGGTAGAGTTGCAAAGCATAAAAGGGGTCCAAGAATAGGAGGCAAGGGAAATTCCAATGGGCACCCTGTAGATTCTGCAACAATTTCATGATATATTTCAGCCACTGGTCTGGTTACCACCGTCTCGAGAGCACGAGCATGCCATCAACTTGAAAGAAGGGACTTCTCCCATCAGTGTTAGATCATACCATTACCCCCATATCCAGAATGATAAGATAAAGGGGATAATCAGGGAGATGAAGGAAACAGGGATCATCAGACCTAGTGTAAGGCATTTCTCTAGCCCAATACTGTTAGTGAAGAAGAAGAATGGCATCTAGAGGTTCTATGTAGATTACAAGATTCTAAATAAGGAAACTATGCTAGATAAGTTTCCAATTCTCATTATAAAAGAACTCTTGGATGAGTTATTTGGAGCTGTGACCTTCTCCAAAATTGATTTGAGCTCGAGATACCATCAAATCAAGAGGAAGATAGCAAATGCGCACAAGACGGCCTTCAGGATACATGAAGAGCACTACAAGTTCCTGGTAATGCCTTTTGGCCTCACCAACGCCTTGCCATTTTCTAGTCACTTATAAACCGAGTATTCCATTCATATCTCTGAAATTTTGTCTTCGTAGTCTTGGATGGCATTTTAATATATAGCAAGACAAATGCATAACATGGGAAGCACTTGAAGACAGTGATAGAGACCTTGAGGGAGCATTAGTTGTTTGTCAACTGGAAAAAGTGCACGTTTGAGTAATCATAGGTGGAGTATATAGGACATTTGGTATCGAAAGAGGGAGTGTCTGCCAACCAGTCCAAGATTCAAGCCATGGTAGACTGGCCTCTTCCTAAGAACTTAAGGGAGCTAAGAGGGTTCTTGGGGCTCACCGGTTACTACAAGATGTTTGTGAAGGGATACGACACCATAGCAAGACCTCTAACAGAGCAGTTGAAGAGAGATAACTTCAAGTGAGGGGAGGAAGCGACTCGATCAATCTAGGAGCTAAAGATAGCTTTGACCAGTGTACCTGTACTGGTGCACCTAGATTTTAGGAGACAATTTGTGGTAGAGACAAATGCCTCGGGTTGGGTTAAGAGTAGTGTACTCATGCAAGACTAGAGACCTATTGCATATTTCAGCCAAGTACTCACAGCCAAGGCATGGCTCAAATCAGTATGCAAAAGGGAGCTAATGGCAATTGTCTTAACAATTCAGACATGGTGACCCTATATGTTGGGGAGACATTTTATAGTCAGGACAGACCGGAGGAGTCTGAAGTATTTGTTGGAGCAGCAGATGGTCGCGAAGGAACATCAGAGATGGCTATCCTTGCTTGAATATGACTTTGAGATACACTGCTGCCCGAGCTTGGAAATTAAAGCAGCATACACCTTGTCCAAAAGGGTTGAGGCATAGTTGGCAGCCTTGTCAGTACCAATGATCTTAGACTGGAAAGCATTGAGAGGAAGAGCAAGCAAGATGAAGACTTAAGGAAGATCAGGGATGAATTGTAGAAGGACCCGAATAGTCATAGCAGTTATGCTCTAAAGGGGGACCAGCTACTCTAGCAAGGGAGGTTTGTACTCCCACGGTTCTCAAGTTACATTCCCAAGCTGTTGCAGGAATTTCATGGCAATGCGATAAGGGGACATTCAGGAGTCCAAAACACATACAGTTGATTATCCACTGAGCTATATTGGGTGGGAAAGCAACGGGATGTCGAAGACATGGTGGCGAGGTGCGATGTATGTCAAAGGCATAAATACCTTACTATAGCATCAGGAGGGTTACCACAACCTTTAGCTTTACCTGAAAATGTTTGGGAGGAAATGACCACGGACTTCATTGAGAGATTATCACATTCGGAGGGGTATTCAGTAATACTTGTGGTAATAGACCGACTAAGCAAGTATGACATTTTATTCCACTGAAACATCCTGACACCGCTATATCAATTGTCACAGTCTTTATCAGGGAGATAGTACGCTTACATGACATTCAAAATCTATAATATCAGATAGAGAGAATGTATTCCTTAGCCTTTTTGGTATTCAAAATGCAGGAGACGGACTTAAAAAAAAAAAAACACAACATATCACCCACAAACGGGTGGATGGAAGTAGTCAACCAGAGTAGTGAAGACATACTTGCATTGTTTCATATATGACACACCAAAATTATGGGCCAAATTATCAACATGGGAAAAATATTAGTATAATACATCCTTCCACACAACTGCATGGAGAACCCCCTTCAAAATCCTTTATGGGAGGGACCTACCCCATCTGATACACTATGGGCAGAATACTTCACTGATATCCAGTGTAGATCAACACTTGGAGGAGAGACACATGATACTAGCAAAACTCAAAGGGCGTCTATTGAGAGCTCAACAACTTATGAAAAAGAAGGCAGATGAACACAGATGAAAAGTTTATTTGAAACTAAGATCATATAGGCAGAAGACACTGGCCAAGAGAAGAAATGAAAAGTTATCCCCGCGATACTTCAGGCCCTATGAGGAGATGGAGTGTATTGGGGCAGTTGCCTATTATCTGGGGTTACCAACATCATCATCCATCCATCCAGTATTCCATGTATCACAATTGTAAAGCACTATCGGAAATCACACATCCTCTTCCTCACAACCAACGACTTTAACTAAGGACATGAAAGTGATTTTGGAACCAATGGAGATCAAGGGAGCACGACAAGGGATGACAAGAGAAAAGGAGGTCCTTGTTTGATGGAAGAATTTACTAGACTATGAAGCTGCATGGGAACCCTATGAGAAAATCAGGAGACATTTTTCATCCTTCTACCCAAGGTTTAAAATTGCGTAATTAAGCCTCGAGGCGGTGTGAGGCGTAAGCCTCACGGACGCAGAATTGCGTAAATAAGAATTTAAGGGTTTTAGCAGGTAAATAATAGCTAGATTCTATCATACAATAAAAACATCTAAATGATATATGAAAATAGTGGAAAGTAAGAAAATAGATGCAATAAAATCAAGCCGCAATGACGTATTCGCCTTTTCTTTGCCTCTAACCATGTTTCCTAAAGCAAAAATCCAAAAACACATAAAAAAAATCAAAAAATCAAAAACCCTAGATTTTCCAGGAGAGGAATTGCGTAAGCCTCGAGGCGTTTTTGGGTCAAATTGCGCAGAGGCGCGCCTCTTATTGCGCTATTTTAAACAGAGCTTCTACCTTGAAGAAAAGTTGTAATTTGAGGAGGGGAGTATTTATACGACAGCAGGATCCAAGGGAAAAATTTTGGTCCCTATTGTGGGACCCAATAAGGAATTAAATCATTATGTTAGGAAATGAATTAAAGGGAAGATTAATTAGGAAAAATTTTCCTTTTTGAATTCAGATTAAAGAGAGAAAGATTTCCTAATTGAATTCAAATCAAAGTGAGAAATATTTACTAATTAAATTCAATTTAAAGGGGAAATTAATAAGGAACAAAATCTGTTTTGAAGGGAATGTGAGAGCTTATTTAAGGAGGGGTCAAGGGTTATTTTTCTTCATGCATCTTTTATTGAGTTTTATGTTATAGTTTTTTTTTTTTCTGTGAGGGCTTCCTAGGGGCATCTACCTATCTCTCTAATTATAGACTGCCTGTATCTTTGTTTCTTGTTGAATTACTAATAAAAATCAGCCACTATTTTCTCCAAAATATGTTGTTTTTTTTTACTATTTTTCTATGAATTTCCTACAGTTTGTTGAAATTGACACCAAGGCGTATCAGAATTCTAGCCATCTTCCAGGTAACAAGACATTTGCACCCAAAAAAAAAGCAAAATTCATCATTCCATTCAAAATCACAAAATAAGGTTGCACTTTTTTTTTCATAAGTCAAGTACTAAAAATTTATCATGTTCAAGGGCATGCATCATACAGGATGTCATGCTTCTTTGATTTCAAATACAAACCCTAAATAACAAAACCCATAGTTATCTCTTGCCTTAATACAAAATCGGATTATTTATATCCATGAGCTTATATACATGTTAATTAGGGTGAAAAAATTATGCATAATATACATGTAACCTCATCAAACCTGCATAATTGATTGATATTATAAATAGCCATGGTACACCTCAATATGTACATTCCCAGAACCTTGAAATTCATGCATGCATCTGTGCTTATTTGACAATTTAAACTTATACGTCTTTCTATTAGGCAAAAATGGGTATAGAACTGACAATTAATATGTTATCTTGTACAAAACAATGTTAAAACTAAATGAACGAGAAAGTTGCTGCATTATTCCTATAACAAATAGCAGCAGAGATATTGAGAGAATCAATAAATGGTCCAACCCTGAAGCAGTTACAGCATTTCATCATCAGCAGACACAGCAAAAGCAGCAATTATTTGCATCCCAAAATTTTGGAGTCAGCTTCAAGAAAACTTATCCTCCATTTGCACCTGTCAAGTGCTTCTTGAGGTAGAAAGCTTATTATGTTCAAATCCTTTTAGCAAATCTTTCCATAGCACCTTAGATCTATCCCTTTTGTTTTCTTATCACTTGACATTAATTTAATCAACCCAACTTGTTGCTACATCTTCTAACCTTTGTTAAATGTTATACATACCCAAACTATATCAAGTCTATGTTCCACACAATTATCTTCAATAAATGCATTTCTCACCCGCCATCTAATATATCATTTTTCAATATAGACTTCCAAATTTTCCAATACACCCATCTTAGCATTCTCATTCCCACTATATTGAACAAGTTTATCACCAACAACTTTTCTGCTCAGCACTCAAATTCATACAACATAGCTAAAAATAATTGCAGGTTTATACAATATAACTTAAGTTTTCAAGATATTCTATAACATACTCTTAGGCCCTTCTAATTTTAAACAACATTTCATTAATTCTATCCGACAAATTATAACCTACCTATTCCTTTGTATAGTAAACCAAATAATAAAACCAATCAAAGCATGTTTGATAAATTATTGCTAGGTGCAAATAGATAGTCTAATTAATAAAAATAATAAGAGGTTCCTCACTCTTACTAATGAACTAACAAAAAATATGACTCATTCAAACATACGTGGTTTGTAATATAAATTAATCATACACAAACACCACGCTAATACACCATGAATGTCTAATATCCGCATCATGTGGCATACAACAACATACTGTGTGACAAACATGTATACGTGTACTATTGCCTAAAATTTTCACTGAATTGTCATTTCCTAAAAGATAATACTGCTGTGATTTTCTAATTGAAATTAAAGAATGAGTTTAAGCCAGCAGCACTAACAACTTCATAAAGTTGACATCATACTACATACTAAAGTTGAAGGCCAAGTGGAAGAACCTACGTCTGTATAGAAGATGGATAGAGCATTTGCCCCTAATTTCATTGCATCTTTCTAACTCCAGGACCATTTTTTTAGTCAAGCTGCAGGTAATACCAAACTTAACTATCTAAGGCAGCGGTCCCTCATAATTTTGGACATCTTAAAGTCGTCTATGATTTCTAATACGGATCAAATATAAGATACAAAATCATGCATCAAAATCACAACACATGAAGAATTAAGCAAATTTTTAATTGAAATAATTAAGACAGAGAAAAAATGGCCTTCTAAAATAAATTAATGATAAAAAAGGCACACAAACATTTTAAAATTCATAGACTTGAAGGAATCCTGAATTGTATCAAATAAATTTCTACAGTGAGATAATCATAAATATTCCAGTTTCTCACTTAGCAAAATTTTGGGGACTTTAAAGCCCATTGTTGTAATTAATCTAATTTCAACCTCATTATTGATTAAATCCAGAATTTATTAAATCCTGTAATTCACAAGAATAAACAGAATTATAAATTTTCCACTCTTACAAATCTTAAATTCTGAAACAAATAGTCAAACCGTTTCACTATTCAGCAAGATTTAATAATTCTCATGCCAAACAGTTTACAGGTTTTAATTCTCTCAAGCTTTACTAAATTTGGGTTTATAGGAGTGATTAAATCCTACTTGTACGTAAACCCCTTAATGTTCAAACCACACAAAAACATTACTTGCATTACAAGTAGCATGACGCTAATTAAAAAAGGAACCCCTTACTGCTCAAACAAACCAGGAATAATAATAAGAACCACATGCCTAAAATGCGGAAAACCTAAATAAATTAGCAATCTGTGAACCCAACTTCAAGCGAATTGCTTTCATATGGCATTAAAATAAAGGTCAATCGATTAATACGAGCATCCCGTCCCTTACCATCTACGAAGTAGGAAGAGGAAGGCCACCCGCGTTGAGTCGTGCGAGAGAGCGCCTCCTCCTCAGTGAGCGACTTCTCAGCACGGGCAAAAATCCCAAGACCAAATCCATGGCCCCGAGGCCTCGGAGGAACCCAGTAGGAGGATCCAGGGACGAAGGGAACCCATGCCGGGGCCGATTTTTGTACGACAAGCACCTGGATCGCGTCCTCCAGCCTCCGCATGCTGAGTACTTCCACCTCGACGTTTGTGGCGTCTGTACCCTGGCCGAGGTCGATTTCTAGGAGCTGACCCACCTCGGGCCGGTCAGAGCGCAGGCGAATGCCCGCGAGGCGCCATGGCAGCGGCCGCAGGACGCCGCCGCGTCTGACGCTGCATAGACGTTGGCCAGAGGGCGAGAGGTCGCGGGCAAGAGATTGAGATTCGCGAATTAGGGTTTGAGATAAGGCTCGAGCCATCGGATACCGTACTGCCCAAGCAAGAGCACAGATAGAGATAGCGGAAGAGACGATATAGTGTCACCGAAATGTGCAGAATATTTTAATGTAATTAAGCAGTACACTGTGCACCCAGCCGAATTCTTAAAACCGGACAAGGAGATCCGGTTTCTCCCCCGGTTTTTCTACAAACCGTGGGAGAAGAGAGATCCGGTTTTTTCTCACGGTTTATATACAAATCGGACAATTGAGATTCATCAATTAACATAGAAACCGCATATTAATTCTCCTTATTCAATTGAATGCGTAATCTAGCGGTTAATTATTCGTTAAAGAATCTTTATTTATTTATTTTATCCTTTTGCCTTATATTCATCTGTGATCACTCAATCAGCTTTTCTTTTCTTTTCTTTTTTTCCCACAATTTTTGTTGTCCATCCCCCACTAAAAATCAATTGAGTCCATTAATTCAATAATAGTCATTCATATGTGTACCCGAACCGAAGAAGGCTTATCTATGATGGTGGGTTGGGATTTCAATTGTTTACTTTTTAAGGAAGATAAAAGGGGAGGGAAGAGATTTATCTTTTCCCAATTACCAAAAGAGATGAAGTCATTTTTGGCTAATAATGACTTTCATGAGGTTGGTTGTGTTGAGCCAAGATTCACTTGGTATAACAACAAGACTGGTGTTGATCGGATTCTAGAGAGATTGGATAGGGTTTTTTTTTTATTTAGTTGCTATTAGTTCTTCCCATTGTAGGTGTTTAAACATTTGGCTAGAGTTGCATCGGATCCAGCCCGATCTTATTAATTCTTATGGATCTCAATCCTATGATTAAGAGAGTCATTAAATTTGAAGATGTTTGGGCTTCTATCCCGACTTCATATGCGGTGGTGAGGGGAGTTTGAAGGAAGAAATCTTTTGAGAGTTTTTCTCATATCCTTAACACCAAGATGAAAAGGGCTTTTGAAGGCTTTGTTTTATTGGAGTAAAGCCAATCATACAAATTTAGTTCAATTGAAGGAATGCCTTATGAATGATCTCTTGGAGCTACAAGTAAAAGAAGCAGAAAGTGGATGTCTATCGGTTAAAGATAGATGGTCTCTCAAAGCAAAAGTGAATGAGCTAACTTCAACTTTGACTCGGTTGAACACATGGTGGAGACAATGTGCAAAAGTCAAGTGGTTGGTTGATGGTGATTGTAATTCCAAGTTTTTCAAGCATTTGCTAGTACAAGGAGGAATTCTAATTTTATCTTTAAAATTAAAGATGAAAATGGTTTTATGGTGGAGGATCATCATCATATTGATGAAGTTCTAACTTGTTTCTTTAAGGAAAAAGGGAAGGAAAGGAGTTGTATATTAGAAGGCTGGCCTTCTCCGTGGAGCTGCCTGGATGAAGAAGACTAAGAATGTTGAATAGACAATTTTCCTTTGAAGAAGCGGAGGTTGTGGTCAAGCAGGCTGGCGGCAATATTGCTCTAGGCAATTATGTTATTTCTTATTCCTTTATCAAGTATTATTAGGGTATTATTAAAGAAGCTTTTTGGAATGATATTAATCAGTTCTTTTATACCAGGGAAATGAATGTTGTTTGGAAAGAGACTTTAATTGTCTTGATACCTAAGATAATCAATCCTATGATTCCCTCAAACTATAGACCTATCAGCATGTGCAATAAAGTTTACAAGGTGTCTACCAAGGTTCTTTTGAACAGATTGTCATTTATTATTCCTAAATTGAATTTTGAGGAGCAAGTGGCATTTCTGAAAGGAAGGTCGATGTCGGATCATGTTCTGGTAGCACAGGAAGTATTCCATAAGTTGAAGTATTCTAAACTTCTAAAGGATTAGTCTCTTTCAAAATAGATATGGAGCAAGCTTATGATTCTATGGGCTGGTCTGCTTTGGTGAAAGCTTTGGTGTATTTTGGGTTCCCATCTAAGTTTTCTGAATTGATTATGGAATATGTTCAAGAACCAAGGTTCTCTTTGTTTATTAATGGCAACTTTTCAAATTCGATCAATGTTAGAAGTGGCTTTCGTCAAGGTTGTCCTTTGTCCCTTTTTTTATTTATTCTCTACTCCCAACTTTTATTAAATGCTTTTATGCAAAAAGGTTATTCAATTGGAGTATGTGTTTGTTCAAATGGCCCAAGGATTTCACATTTGCTTTATGCATATGACATTATTATTTTTTCAGAAGCTAAAATGAAGGTAGTGAAGGAGATCAGAGGAATTCTAATGGACTTTTGTGGTTGGACATGTTAAAAAGTAATGTTAATAAGACTTGCATTTTGTTTGAAAAATCTGTAAGGAAAAGGAAAAAATGAGCTATTTCTCGTATTATGGGATTCAAATCTATTAAGGAGTTCTATTACCTTGGAGTTAAAATTGCTTTAAGGAGGCTTGTAGGAGCATATTTCTAGTTCATTATAGATAAAGCCTTGAGAATGTTGCAAATTTTGGGGGGGGGGGGGGGGGGTTCATCTCGCTAGTTAGAAAGATCATGCTTATAAAATAAGTATTGCTTTCTTATCCTATATTTCATTGTACACATTTTCTGATCCCGAAAAAAGTTCTTGTTGAGATTGATAAGATGTGTAGAAGTTTTATTTGGAATAAGATGAATGGAAGCTTTGGGCTTCATTATGTTAGTTAGAATGTAATGTGTAGGCCATTGAAATGGGGAGGACGCGGTTTACATTCTTGTGCAACCAAAGGCCATTGAGGGCTAAACTTGCTTGAAAATATGTACAAGATAAAGACTCGTTGTTGCATAAGGTTCTTTTTCTGAAATATGGATCTCTATGTGATGATGGAACTTCAAAGAAGACTGACTCAGTTGCTTGGAAATTAATTACTGATGGTGGAAATTTTCTCAAGTCAATAGTTGTATGGAGCATTGTTAATGGTGAGTCTATTGATGTCCTTAAGGACACTTGGGTTATGGATAAAAGTATAAATAGGTGGCCTACATTTTTGTTGTCTTTAAAAAATAGTGAAGTAACGATGGATCAGTTCATTACAGATGGTTGTTTGATGGATAATCATTGGCACCCTCCTCCACCCGATTGGATCAAAGTTAATGTTGATGCATTGTTATTACCGTCGTATAAAGCTAGAATTGGTGGTGTTTTCAGAGACTACAAAGGTAGATTTCTTCTGACTTTTGGACATGCTTGTGTACATTAGGATGTTTCTCGATTGGAACTTTTAGCTATTCAACCTCTCAAGGATGTTATAAAAGATTGGATGTTCAAATATAAGGGTCTTATCATCGAAGGGGATAATGCTAACATCATTAAGTTTCTTCAAGATGCAATTAGGAGATGTGGTCAGGGAATGGAAGATCTTGCTTTTGTCAAGGATTTCAATTATGTGATTTTCAACTGTATAGATAGGAATTGTAATAAATTAGAATATTTATATGCTAACTATGATCTCTTTCTTTTCTTTGGAAAGACATTAGTATGAATAAGGTTCCTCCTTATTTTATTAGTTTTTTAAAAGAGGAATCAAATGCTATTAGCATGTAGTTTGTATTTTCTTTTTAGTGATTAATGCAGTTGGTTGCATTTTCAAAAAAAAAAAAAAAAGAACTTAAGAAGGCTTATAAAATATGAGGGGATGAACTTTGCAACTTGTTATCAGATTGCAAGCTTTTATTTGGAAGATCTCATTCAAACTTTTCAGATATTTTATTTTATCTTTAATTAGTTTGTTTAATGTAATTATTTATAGATGATGTAAACGATAGTTAGGTTTATTATTTATGTTTTTGAGGTATTTTATTTCTAGGTTTTTTTTAATTATTATTTACTGAACAAAATTTAAGTTGTAAATTTTTAGATTATTTTATAGATTTAGTGGTTAGAATGTTATTGAAGATGATTTAGTGTTTTTATTTTTAAAGTTTTTGTAATATATAAATATTGTGATGTGTAATTTCCTCGGTTATTATTTTGGTTTGTTTTTCATATTGTTATTTATCAGGAAAGTGTCCAAATTTATTTAGTATATTTTAACTATGTTTTTAATATTTTTATGTTAGAGAGATGTACAATATTATTTGTTAAAATTTATTCAGAATGATTATTTCTAAAAAAGCTATCAATGATATTAAATTATTTGCTCTATTTTTTACAAAAATATAACATTACACCAGAACAATGTTAAATTTAGTCTGTTTTATTTTTTCAGAGCTAATTTAGATGTTGTATTTTGTAGTAGCTAGTGTCTTATAATACATCTTGTTTTGAGCAGTTGTCATTGTTAATTAGAACTCAATGATTTAATGTATTATACGATATTTTTTGGGAGATAGCTGAGATTTGACAAACCAACATTTAATTATTATAATTATAATTTTTTTTTATTTTATGTTGATTTAAGCAGGCAAGTTATTAATTATTATAAAGTTATAGTACTTAAAAAAAATCTATAAATATTTCTTTTAAAAAAATTTAAATTTATGCATACTAAAGCGAATATTCAAAATTCAATGAAAAGAAAGTGGTTTTGAAATATTTTTGCTGTAAGATATTTAAGCATAAATATTAATCCAAAGTCCAAAGAGCGTTATTTTAGTGAGATTTTTTCTTTAAAGATGATACAAAGATCACATCACAGATAATGTCACGTTTTATTATGTATTACGATGGTGATTTGAACATCACCGAGGATTTCATCCCTTCATACCTTGGTGGAAAGACTCGTCTAATTGAAATAAAGTGGAATCTTACACTTGAAAAGTTACATATACGAATTCTTCGAGCATTGCGCCGTAATAGTGAGACATGTAGTGTTGAACTTGTATGACGTCTTCAAAATAACTGAGGTTACACAATAATTTAAGTCATAGACAATGAGGTTTGTGAGTTCATACTCAATGAAGCTCGAAGGTGTATTTTGATTATTTATGTTCAAATTACGCAACTATGAAGACTTGACATAAATCTTAGTACTCCTACTCATATGGGTTATGAAGACCCAACCCTCTTCCCAACTTGACAGGTTCGTATACGCATAATTTGAATGCAATGTAAATTATAGTCTGACCAATTTGATGAGTTAGAAACCAAACCACATCATCGTATTGTATTGTGTATTGTAGACCCACGTACTATACATCCCATTGTTGAACATGGCAATCACCGCTTTAGTGTGAGCGAACGTTCACTACACTATGAGCCAATGTGTGTAGGTCGCTTAAGTCTCAGTGAGCATCCAACATTTTTTGAACCATATGTTAGAGGGCGAGCAAATGTTAGTGAGAGGTTATCTTCAGGCGTACTGACATTTGAGCTCCACCAACAAACTCCTTCCTTCTACTAGGCAAATGATGCTAAAGACACATAAGTTGTTGAAGGATATGAGAAGATAGAAAGAGGGACTAATGAGAGCTCGAGTGAAACTCCCATTTGGGATGAAATAAATCCAACTATAGAAGACTGTGATGTATCACTCCTTGGGAATGAATTAGTCCATGATCATGCTTTTCTTATTCAGGTCAAGCTACGGGTTATTGTGGCGAATAATGAATATGATGAACTTATATGTTTAGCACAGGTGTGGGATTATACAAATGCAGTTGATCCCCCAAGTATAAATTATGTTGGCGAGTTGGATGACATAATTGGAATAATTGTATGAAGGAATAACTTTAGGTAGTAATAATGCCCTTCAATGTGCACTTAGTGGGTAGTCAATCATCAATAACGAGGAGTACATCAAAAGCACATCTAACAAGACAAGGCTTATAGTTAGGTGTGCAAAATATGATAACCCATCCTGTCCTTGCCTATGGTGTCGAAATGTTGCAAAAAGCAGGCAACTCGGTGGTATATGGAAAGTGACATTTAATGGTCCTCCACATACTTGCATGAATCATATAATGTTAGGAGGTCATCATAATTGTAAGTCTAAGTTTATTTCTTACTACATCAATATCATTATTCATTAGCAAATAGACTTAAAGACATATGAAATCATTGCTCAAATGGAGTCAAAATTTGATATTAAAATCCCTTACATCAAGGATTAGAATGGACGGAGGAAGGTTATAAAACCAATCTTTGCTAGTTTTGAGAAATTGTACTGTTCCCTACACCGTTATATGGAAGCCATTAAAAGGCACTTCCAAGATCAATTCACAACATACAAGTTATCGAGAACAATCATTTTAAATCACTATTTCAGGCATTTGGTCCAATAATTGAGGGATGGAAATTCTGTCACTAAGTTCTTAGTTTGGATGGTATATTTCTATTAGGCAAATATAGAGGAACTCTACTAACTGTAGTGGGCGTTAATGGGAACAATGGACTATACCCTCTTGTATTTGCTATTATGGAGGCTGAGTCAAACGATTCGTGGTCATGGTTCTTATATGTGCTTCATGACCTTATTCCTCGAGCCCGAGAAGACATCTTCTTCATATTTAATAAGCACTCTAGAATTGTTTGAGGACTTCATAAAGTATTTCTCAATGCATCACAACAACACTACATACAAAACCTTTGGGAGAAATTCAAGAAATTTATTTCACGTCTTGTTATTACTTATTTAGAAGGTCTTTGCTCAAATATGTACTCTGTTGGGAACACAAATGACTTCATAAGCTTCAACAAACTAATGTTAGATATCAAAAAAATTAAGCAGGAAGCACATCAATCATTGGCCGAGTGAGACATTAAAAAGTGGAGCCTTCTTTATGACAATGGTTGTCATTATGGAATCATGACCATGAATGCCTCAGAGTGCTTCAATGGGGTTCTAAGACATGCACGTCGTATAAATGTCTAAAGTCTTATCATTGTTATATATTATAACCTTGTAGCTCTATTTAATATGCGTTCCGATGAAATGAGCACTTGGGTTGCTGCCATGGAGTCACCGTTTACCCCACGTACAAGGAGATCTTTGGAGCGATATAAGCATGAAGCACGTCATTTCCCAACCCCCATTTGTATAAATAATTAAGAGTATCAGGTTTTTGATATGTCTTGTAGGGCATTCAAGGTAGAAATTAGTTCAACACTGATGTGTACCTACACTTGTAATAAGTCACAATTATAGCATATGCTATGCAATTTTTTGTTGCTGGAGCAAAGAGATGGGATTATAGTATGTTCATGTCACCCTAGTATAACATACAGTTATATTAACAAAGTTATCCAAATCTTTTTCACGCTATACTAGACAAACACTACTGCCACCCTTCAGTGGGTATAAGGTGTTTAACCTTTGTTATCCCCCGTATTCAAGTGTTAAGTTGGAAGACCCATGTCTGTTAGTTTCAGAAATACAATGGATGAACCCAGAAGAAATACTGGTCAAGCTTATAAAGTTTGTTGTGTCACTGATCATAACATGGCTACTTATCCAAACAAGGCGAGCAGTTCAAGGTGACGCTTTAATTATGTTTAAATTATAACTCACATTTGATAAATAATAAGACCTGCATTAAATTTGCAGGAAAGGTGCACTGCGCAGTTACTACTGATTTTCCAAACCATAAAGATGGTGTCGACTTTTTATTGCACTGGTCTTATATACTTTTATTTTGTGTATTAGACTAAGATATATGTATTGGTGTTGCGGATATGGACTATTTTTAAATTTAGGAACTTGTTATTTCTTATGAAGCACTAGTAAGCTCCGTAAAAGTTAAAATTCTCTTTGATGAACTGGTATTTCATGAATATTTGAATGAACAAGACATGTTTGATAAATATTGGGTAAATATTTGAATATAGGACAAGTTTGGCAATTATGGTAAAATTTGATTCGATCTGATTATACAAGACAATAGGTAGCGATCGCCTTGGACTACAGAGAACATGCATGAGATGATAAGGGATCACCACCTATCATACCAGATGAATACCATAGTTTTTTCAACTAATCATCCAGGGTGATGGACCCCGTTCGTACTAGATGATTGAGAATTGCATGGTATGATGAGGCATCACCGAGCACGTACTAGATGAAGTTCACTACCTTTATACTAATCGTCCATGATGATATTCTAATTGTTCGGGACGATCCATCTATTTCTCTTAAACAAATCGTACATGGCAATGCAATTCGTACTAGCTAAATTGATATTTTTGAACTAATCATACAAGACAATCATATGATCGTACTGGACAATCAGTGCTGCTAGATTAAAAATTATGGCTTTTTTGATGGTTCTCTATTTAGCTCTCATATTATCTTTTTATTGTTGGGTTGACCTGAGAGTGAGAGCTTATAGAAGGAAGAGAGGAGAGCTTTGAGAGAGAGAGAGAGAGAGAGAGAGAGAGAGAGAGAGAGAGAGAGAGAGATAGAGAGAAAGATCCTTGTGAGGGGGAGTTATGAGGGATTCACAAAGGTTGCTCCAAGCAAGGTTTCCACCATCTTCTGCATGCTTCTTCCTTAGTTCCTTTGTGGCTTAGGGGAGACTTTCATCAGCATTGGATCCAAGATTCTCTGTCTACTCCATGAGGG
Organism: Dendrobium catenatum; assembly: GCF_001605985.2. Lineage (NCBI taxonomy): Eukaryota > Viridiplantae > Streptophyta > Magnoliopsida > Asparagales > Orchidaceae > Dendrobium > Dendrobium catenatum. The sequence goes on along the minus strand of NW_021320142.1, from coordinate 973,925 downwards.
AGTAAAAGGATTCCAAGATTCTCTGCCTACTAAATGAGGGAGTAAAAGGATATACAGGTTCTCTGCCTACTCTAGGAGGGAGTAAAAGGATTTAAGACAATTTTCCTCATTAGGTATATGGAAAGATTTTATAATGACTTCTCCACCTTCTTGTGGGGGAAAAGTGAGAGACACTACTTTTAGTGTAATATCTGAAAAGGAGATTTACAGGGAGTAGAAGTTGGTCAAGTTGACTGAATCACTATAAATCTGGTGTGTTATTTTTATTTACTTTTTCACATTTAAATTTTGCATTTTTTTTGTGATTGGTTATATGTTTAAAATTTCTAAAATTTGCTATTGTAAATTAATTTTACTTTCACACAAATTATTTGTTTTGAAATATTCAAAAAGATTTTGAAAGATTTTCTTTTTTCCTTAAGATTTTTTTTTAAATAACCCATTCACCCCCCTCCCCCCCCTCCCTCTTGGTTAGCCTCGGGTTAGTCCATAAAGGTTTAATAACCCTCACAAACTTTCACTTCTATATAGAGTCTTATAATGATATGGGTCCTAATGTTTTCATGCAGCATATTATAACATACATTTTATACATGATTGGTTGCTTCCTCATGCCTGATTTCTCAGGGTTGCATGAATCGTTACAGTACCTACCACTTATGAAAGATTTGATGTAGTTTAGTAGGGATGTCACTGGGTAGTACTATCATTGCAAACTAAACAGAGAATTATGTTTGACGACAAAGCCCACCAGGTTGCATATTGTTGGATGTTTGACACTGCTATATGTTTGATCTTGGGAGCGACTACATATTGGTAGGCCGACACTTCGAGTGCATACTTTCCCTGATATTTTTGGAAACCTCTTGGTTATAGGTATAATTTATCATTACATTTATGTGACTCACATTTCATTCACTATTCATTTCAAACATAAAACATCATTTTACATATATGTGAGTCAAGGACCGTTTACACGGGCTTTCATATGGAAACTTATTAACTTATAAGGGTGAGGAAGATGGATTTTGTTAGATCAAGGTAGTTGATTATTCATAAATTACAAGCATGGAATTTTTAATTATATAAAAATTCATTCAACCAAACCCTATCTCAATAGGTTATGATGACACCATACACTAAGGAAGTTATTGCAAAGCTAGCTACCTCCTATATGTTAGGAGCCATCAAAGATGTACAGAGCATGAGTCCTATTGATTAGCTGGAAGTGGGTTGAGTGGCACATTGTAGATTGAGTGATGCGCCAATTTGGTGGTGTACAAATTATAGATGTTTAACCCATCGAACGAACCTTCAAGCAAATTGATGGGCGTGGAAGTGCTGATGTTGACTTGACACAATATCATTTGAATCACATAAATCTATGAAAAAATAGGTGCGCACACATCATTTCAATTATTCTAGCAGTGAAAAATGGAATGGAGGAGCTATATATATATATAAAGGTACCGATAATGGGCTTTCTTATACATACTGAATATTCCACAATAACCTCCGGAGATGTTCAACCTCAGGTCTCCAAGCGAGTAGTTGATATTATGTAAGGTTGCTTTAGAAGTTTAAGTTATTTGGTTACTCATAATTTTAAGTAACATTATATTGTCTAAAAATAGGTTGATTATATTAGACGTAGTATGTGTATTACTCAACCATTCGTTGTTCAGCATAGGAAAAGTGCAAGTTCGATGCAGTAGGCACTTGACGACTTTGATGAGTTATATTTCAGGCTTAAGGCTTCTTTATTTATTGACTACAGCTTGCTTGATTCCATTGAGGAGCAATGGAGACAACAGTCAAGTAGAAGTCATGCTGAGCCTCCGATGTCAAAGAAGTCTACATCAGATGCTCTCTTAAGGATGATGGGAAAGAGTAGTAATACAAGAGCGACATATAAACCAGCGAGACAGTAAATTTACATAAATAAATATTAATAAGTTTAGTTTAAAAATTTAATGATAAAAGTAAATGTTAAAATAATATTAATATAATTGGTACAACATAAATTATATTTTAAGATAATATAATAATATTAGTTAAAATGATATTTTAAACTCCCATCAAGTAATAACTCATTCACCTGATCTTTATAAAAATCTAAAATAAATTGGTTAAACCTCAAAGACCAACGATGATATAAAATGACATTCTCAATATCAAGATGGTTGCAATCAATATCTTGGGGCGAATGACCGACATCTCTATGTCATTTCATCTCATAGTAGCACACCTATAAGAAATGAGAACTGATAAGGTGACAATTCTCTTCCCCAAATCTTATTTGAAGATATTTCCAACTCACGGTATTTAAAAAATCTCTCATCTTATAAAGTTATACCCTTATTACCTCAGTATGCACACTTAATAGGGCATCATCCTCATCTTCTGAGCATTCATGGAAGCAACACATAAAGATATCTTTTGCATTTACCTTTTTCTTCAACAAAGTGTCACCGGCCTGTTTTATATAAGCATACATTCTTTGGATTGCATCATCCAACCATTCTTCGGCGGGGATGCCTTGTCCACACCAAATACATAGTAATTGCCTTTTACATATGTGTCATATCAGGAATGAACCATTGACTATTACAAATCAAATAATTACATATTTGTTGTCATCATATATTCATTACTGTACAATAAATATATTATTTTGATACAAAAGTAATACAATATAATGTTCATAATGTATAATTTAAATCATATTGTAACAATTTATTTAAATATATAACAAATTATATACATGCATAGTATAAATTATTCACAAATGAATTTATAATTACTTTATTTTAAATAAATTTAAATATAAATCTAAATTTATAAATAATATACTATTTAAATTAAAAAAAAACTTAATTTTCATATAGTAAATTAAAATACTTATTATTAATTTAAATATTAAGTTGGATATTGCTAAAGCTTATAATAACATTAATTGGAATTTTATTTATTTTGCCCTTGAACTTTTTGGTTTTAATTGTACTTTCATTAATCTTATTAAGAACTGTATTAACAATGTCTATTTTTTTGTTATTATTAATGGTTCTAACCATGGTTTCTTCAAGTCCTCTAATGGTTTGAGGCAAGGTGATCCTATTTTGCCTGCCCTCTTTATTATTGCTGCCGATATTTTGACTAGGGGCCTTGCTAACTTGTTTCAGAATCACCATGATCTATATTTTAAAACGTTAGGTGGTTTGCCTATTTCACATTTATGCTTTGCGGATGATTTTATCATTTTTACTAATGCTTCCATTAACAAAATTCAAAGAATTATGGATTTTTTGAACCATTTTGAAAAGATTAGTGGTCTCTCCTTTAGTAAGAACAAAAGCTGTTTTATTGCTTCTAAAAGGATTACTAATGATCGTATCTTAGCCATTAATAATCCTACTGGTTTTTTGCATTCTACTTTATCTTTAAAATATCTTGGAGTTCCTCTTTTTAAAGGTAGGAAGACCTCTTTTTTATTTAATGATCTTATTGCCTCTGTTCAGAATAAACTGCAGTCTTGAGAGTCTAATTTTCTTAGTTTTGGTGGCAGACTCATTCTTATTAAAAGTGTCTTTAGTGCTTTACCTGTTTACACTTTTCAAACTATTGCTCCTACCAAAACTGTTTGTAATAAGATCCATAGGTTGATTAATATTTTTTTCTAGCGTGGCACTACTTCTTCCAAAATCAATTGGTCCAAATGGGAAAATTGTTGTGGTGATAGGGGTGAGGGTGGCCTTGGGTGTAAGAGCCTTTGGGATCTTGCTAAGGCCTTCACCTATAAGCTTTGGTTTAAGTTTCTTTCTAAAGATAACCTCTGGGCTCAATTCATGTTTGCAAAATACGGTGATGGTAAGCACCCTTCTAATTTTTGTACCAAGTATGGTATCTCTAGAGTTTGGAGGAGGATGTGCAAGGTTAAATGGGAGGTGGATCCCTTCTTTTCTTGGGGGCTTGGGGTTGGAGATATATTTTTTTGGCAAGATAAATGGCTTGGTAATGAATCGATTGATAACATTCTTAATACTTCTTCTTTTTCCACGCTTAAAGTGACCTCTTTTTTTAGTAATAATTGTTGGGATATTAATAAGATTTCTAATGAGGTTCCGGATTACATTAGGGAGCGGATTATTAAGGTGCCTATTAATAATCATTTGAAGGATATTCTTATGTTTGCTGCTTCTAAAGATGGCCAATTTTCTCTTAAAAATACTTGGAATGCTTTTAGACTTAAAGGTGATTGTGAGACTATTTATACTAAAATTTGGCATACGAATATCCCTAGCACTATTTCTATTTTTGTTTGGAGAGCCTTACATAGGTTTCTTCCTACGGATGATAACATGATTCATAAGGGTCTCAATCTTGCTTCCAAGTGTCAATGTTGTTTGCACACCGAGAATATTCACCATGTTCTGATTTCGGGTCCTGTTGCTGTGAGGGCGTGGGTTTATTTTGATGATCTTTTCAAATTAAATTGCTTTAACTATCATCTTTCTCTTAAATTTTTTTTGAACTGTTGGTTGGTTAACATTAAAGGTCATATTCGTAATGTTATCCCCTGTCTGATCTTATGGTTCCTTTGGTTGGAGAGAAATAATTCCATTTTTAACGGTGTGAAGATGGGCCATTTGAATGTCATTCAGAAAGTTAAAGATAAGGTGGCGGCTCTTTTGGCTGTTAACTTGATCTCTGTGAATCATTTTAACAAATTATTTATTTGTTTTTGAAGCTTTAGGTGGTTCTTTGGACCCTTCGATTCCTTTTGTGCATACTTCTAAGTGGATCAAACCTCCTCATAACTTTTACAAATTAAATATTGATGTTAGTATAAATGGTAATGTTGTTGGTTTTGGTGGGGTGATCAGGGATAGCAACGACTATTTTGTTGCTGGTTTTGCTGGTCCCTTGAACAATGTTGATTATCATCCTGCTATGTATAAGGCCATCCTTTATGGTTGTCATCTTTGCACCACTCTTAACATTGTTAATTTGCTTATTGAAGTCATCTCTTCCTTTAATTTTTCTCTTATTTCTGACGAGGAGGATGCTCGTTGTAATGCTAACTGTTTCTGTCTTATTCGTGAGATCAAATAATGCCTGTTGGGCTTAAATTATTATTTTCTGCATATGATGAATGGGGGTAACTTCTGTGCTGTTTGGCTTGCTCGGTTGGGCTGTGATCTCAATGAGAATAAGGATTTTGTATGGGACAATTGTCCGAAACAGCTTAAGGGGTATCTGAAGCTTGAGGAGAAGGAGGTTCCTTATGTTAACGACTGAGGTTTGTTGGCAGTGGTGGTTTCTTTTTTCGTTTGACATATCTTATGATCTGCTTTACTTTTATGTTCTGTTTGTTTGGAGTATTTTGGCTGCTGCACTATTTTTTATTTCAGTTTATTTCTATGTGGCGGTGCAGTTTTTTTCGGTATAGTGATTTTGCCCCTAATGTAGTGAATTTTGGCTTGAGCAATGATTTTAATGGATTCATGGCTGATGGTTCTCCTTATTGTTGCTCTTTTATCTTCATTCCTAGGGGTATTATGGGTGATTCTTATTGCTGTGTGGTGGTCTGTTTGGAGGTTCCGGTGGTGTTTATTGTGCAGCACCTGGAGTTGAGGGCGATTGCTCTTTATATTGATATTTGTTGGTTTCTTTGGTGCTGGAGTGAATTTTATTGGTAGCAGGTGGGTTTTTAATTGTCTCATTGGTTTGACTGTTAGCTGGGAGAGTTTCACTAATGATCTGGTTCTGAGGAATAAATTCTACTTATGTTGGTTCTGGAGGTTGGCCTGGTCCTGTTGGTCTTCCCTTCTATTCTATTTTAGATGGTTTGGAGGTGAAATTGAGTGGCGTGGGGAGTTTCCAAATGAGGCTAGTTACTTACTTCTGAGCTCTTATGGCCAAAATTCCACGTTAGGTGTTACTGTACTCAATGTTTATTTATTTCTTAGAATTTATATTATTCCTCTAACACCTTGTGATTATTTGTCTATTCTAAATGTGGTGGTCTAGGAATTTGCTTTGTGTTTCTTTGCAGGCGGATTTCATGCTGAATCAACTCAAGGTTTTTTGTAGAAAGACTCGGGACTTTAGCGATATACTTATCTTTCTTTTTTGGATGCTAGTCTATAGCATCAGTAGCTTGTTTTTAGGTTGCTTTAACTTTCTTTTTTTGGGGAGACTATTGGATCTTTTTCTTTCTTTTTATTTGGTTTGTAGCTCTTTGAGCCCTTTTGCTCTGATGACTCCCATGTCAATTTTGTAATCCATTTTCATCTTTAACGCGTATCCCCCTTTTATTGGGGTTTAAAAAAAAAATAAGTTAAAAATTTATTAACAACTATTTCACTTAAATTAATCTTTTTAACAATGAACTAGTAAATAAAAACTTTATACTCACTAAACAAATTTTTTTACCCAACTTCATTTGAAGCTAGTTTGTTTAATAATAAATTGTAAAATTTTTTATTAAATCTTGTCTTCTATCAAAATTTAATACCATTATTTAGCGGACAAATACGCAGAAAAAAATCAATAAGGAATGTGAAATTCAGATGTCCAGCTTCTATAGAAACAGGAACTCACTTCTCTTGATTTTTATAAATTTGCCTTTTCTCCATTTATTTGTTTATTTCTGCTTCAATACTCAACGTAAAAAAAACTTCTTTTGGTGAACTTAATTTTCAGGAATACCGAATACTTGCTATTTTAAGAACTGGTATTCCTTGTTATTGTTTGGTATTGCTCGGTATTTGCTCGGTATTTCTCATTTTTTAGCGCGACTTGGCCTCCGACCGGACATAGAGGGTCGTTCCTCTACGTCCGGTCGGAGGACGTAATAATTGTTCCCGTGTTGGCTCCTATTTACATTTTTGGTTCACCGTCCTTCTAGCGCTTAATTACGTGAAAAGTAGGCTACTTTTTATAAATTTGCCTTTTCTCCATTTATTTGTTTATTTCTGCTTCAATACTCAACGTAAAAAAAACTTCTTTTGGTGAACTTAATTTTCAGGAATACCGAATACTTGCTATTTTAAGAACAAAATAATAAAAAATAACAATAATAATATATGCTTTATATGCCCCATAATAATAAAAAATTTAGATAAATATGACAGTTATTTTAAAAAAAAATCCAAAACTTTTATTTTGATTAAAATTTTCTCACTTGTGATCGATGATGGCTTAGGGACCTCATTTGACGGTTCTCCTCTACATTTAAGGAAATTTGGAGGAGAAACTTTTCTATCTTCAATCTAATAATCTTAACTGCTTGACTTTTAGAGTTTAGAGAATATAATTATAGTTCCATGCAAGATTTGCTATTTAGCTACAAGAGGGGTCACAATTATACGAACTTTTATTAGGTCCAGTGTAAGGACGTAGAGGAACGTCCGGTTGGAGGCAAAATCCCGCCAAAAAACTCAGTATTTGCTCGGTATTGCTAGATATTATTTGATAATAATGAGGAATACCGCTCTGTGAAGACCAATACCGAGTTATACCGAGCAATACCGAGTTGTACCGAGTTTTTTCTAGGAAAAACATGGTAAACTTTTGTATAACTCAGTATTACTCGGTATAACTCGGTATTGAGTCTTCACATGATGGTATTCCTCGTTATTGTTTGATATTGCTCAGTATTTCTCATTTTTTGGCGTGATTTGGTCTCCGACCGGACGTTCCTCTACGTCCGATCGGAGGACGTAATAATTATTCCAATTATACAGCCACATAAAAATCATAGGTAATGAAATATCACATGTAATCCAATAAACTTTGATCCAATTTGCTGAAAATATAAGTTATGTATTAAACTATGATTTAGATTTTGTATTGAACGGTTTTCTTACTACTTTTTAAAGTAGTTTTTTAGTACAAAAATTTAATTTTTGTACTAAAAAGTTATTTTAAAAAGCAATAAGAAAATTGTCTCAGACAAAACTTTAATAAACTTCTCTTCAATTGTATATGAGTACCAAATTAGGCTACTCGAAGTAATCTTTTATTTTTATTTTTTCCACCTTGTGGAAAGTGGAGAATTTTGATATATAATACTAATCAAATAATTAACAACACAATTATGTTAGATCCATAAATTTTGGGTAGCTTAAAATTCGCTTCATTATAAACATAAATAATTAATGTGCTACAAAAAAATATAAACCGAAGTTAGTATAAAAAATCTTCAAATGGTAGAACCATACTTCTAATGAATTAAAAGATTTTTTGCGTCAGTATTTAACCATGTTGTGGGATCATTCAACTACAAAATCCATATTGTGTTTCTACTGACCACTTTTATATCCTTCTAATTAGGAAAAATTATTTGGTGCAGACACTGGATGTGGCTCTAGATCTGGACACTAATAAAACGACGCCACGTAGCGCCCCGACGACCCGAGGACCCAACTCGATGAAAAATTGAAATTTAGCACGTGATTTTTCAAATAACCACGCGGCCCGATGACTTGACCCGGATCGAATGTGAAAATTCAAAAGAAAAGCGCCTTTTTTGAGGTTTTATGACTTTGGCGGACTATTTTTATCACATAGGATAGGCTTTCTCCAGATAAGAAAGCTGAGAAAGAACTAAGAGGAAGATGATATGAAGTTGTAAATCTCTTTAGATGACGTTGAATCGTGTTAGAAGATGGAAGCGACCCAAAATGTTCAGGAAGACTTACTGTAACGAATTACGGGAGATAAGTCTGGATATTATCAGTAAGTTTTTAACTATGAAGAGGTTTTATAATTTATTATTTGAGAATGTAACTATGCGTGTACCTCTTATGTGTGTCGTTACTGTGTAGCTCTGTCTACTTCTTATGTGTGAAGCTTCTGGGAACCGCTTCTCGGTACCCCTTCTCGGTATTGAGCAGTATCACTTCTCAGTATCGAGAAGCGGTTGTGCAAATCGGTTCCATTGTGCACCGTTGATTTTTGTGTTCTTCCATGTTTATATCAAGAACATAGGAATTTTAGCTTCCACCTCACACTACATATACACAATTGTAATAATTCTCTAGATAGACATTAATAATATTTCTACAGCATTCTTTCTCTTGTTACTCTGTTCTCTGTCTCTCTCCCAAATCTCACTATATTCTCTAACATGGTATCAGAGCTTTAGGATGGGGGATCAAGACGTGGATCATGGACTCCGGTGCCACCGCTCACATGACAGCGGACGGTACTGCCCTCCAGAACTCCACGATTTACCAAAAGCCACAAACAAAAATTCAATAAAAGACTTTCTGAGAGCACAAAACCGTTTGATATCATCCATTCGGATGTATGGGGGCCGGTACCTCAATCCGGAACTACCAATTTTCGTTATTACATTGTGTTTATTGATGACTTCACACGATTCAGCTGGTTATATTTCATGAATTCTAAACATGAAACACTTAATTGTTTTCAAAATTTTCTCAGTCTAATAGGCAACCAATTATCTAGCACCCCAAAGCATTTTCGCTCCGATGGCGGAGGCGAATTCATTAGTACAGCGTTCAGCTCACTACTTAACGACCACGGCATTATACATCAGCTAAGCTGTCCCCATACCCCGGAACAGAACGGCCTCGCCGAACGTAAATATCGGCATCTCCTTGATCTAACCAGAACTCTGCTCCACACATCCAATCTTCCGGACAAATTCTGGTTAGACGCTATTTCCACTGCTAATTACCTTATCAACAGGTTACCATGCAAACCGTTAGCCCTCCGATCTCCATATCAACTGCTCTTCAACAAAAAACCAGACTACACGCATTTACGAACATTCGGTTGCCTCTGCTACCCTTGGCTGCAGCCATACACGCATAACAAATTCGAACCTCGGTCTCAACAATGTCTCTTTCTGGGATACTCACCGCAACATAAGGGGTACAAATGCTTTAATCTCACTACCAACAAGGTTCACATATCAAGACATGTTCAATTTCAAGAGAACATCTTCCCCCTTCAGAGAACTGATTCAACAAACACATATAACAATCCAATTCCCGATCCTAACCTTCCGCCGTTACATCTCGTACCAACGTCAACAACAACAGGTAACATTTATAAAACAGCTCCCGCTACTACAGACCCTCCTCCCAAGCCCCTTGCAATCAGACCTCCCGTCAACACGCTACAGCCATCTCCCGCAACTGTTACCACAACAGCACCTCCAACTCATCACATGCAAACGAGATCAAAATCAGGGATTACAAAACCTCGACACATCATCTCTCTCCTTAGCCAATCTGAACCACAACCTGTACCAACAACATATAAATAAGCTGCCAAACATGAAGTCTGGCGGGACGCTATGAACTCAGAATATCAGGCGCTTATTAAACAGGGTACCTGGTCACTTGTACCCAAACCTGACAACAAACCCATCATCGGCAGCAAATGGACTTATAAGATCAAACAACTTCCGAATGGACAAATTGATCGTTACAAGGCTAGACTGGTCGCCCTCGGCTACACTCAAACCTTTGGACAAAACTACAGCGAAACTTTCAGTCATGTTGCCAAAATGGTCACTATACGTCTTCTTCTCAATCTAGCTATCAACCGAAACTGACCTATGCTCCAACTAGACGTATCAAACGCCTTTCTCCACAGCGACCTCCCGGACAAAGTCTACATGCGTCAACCTCCCGGCTTTGAAGACTCCAATCATCCGGACGCTGTCTGCCACTTACACAAATCACTCTACGGTCTCAAGCAGGCTCCCCGTCAGTGGTTTCAGAAACTTACAACCGCTCTTCAAGCTCGTGGGTTCAGGTTTAGTCGTTCCGATCCATCTCTACTAATCTACACCAAATTACATATTCAAATTTACCTCCTAATATACGTTGATGACATCATTGTAACAGGAAATGATCAATCGCAAATTCAGCTTCTTCTTTGCGATCTCAAATCCCAGTTCGCTTTAAAACAACTGGGTCAAATTTGTCTGTTCTTAGGCATACAAATTACCCGCTCTCACAATGGTTTCTTTCTCATCCAGGGTCATTATGCACAGAATCTGCTACTTGAAGCTGGCCTTTCCAGCTGCAAATCCGCCATCACACCAATCACTCCAACATCCAAGCATCTAACGGACAACAACAAACCGTTCCATGACACTTTCCTGTATCGCCGACTCGCAGGATCGTTACAGTACCTATCAATTACACGGCCGGACATAGCATTCGCCACAAATCAGGTGTGTCAAAACATGCAACGTCCCACCGACCGTAACTTCCAGCAACTAAAACGAATACTTCGCTACGTCAAAGGGACCATCTCCTACGGTCTTCCGATCATGACCGGCGACACCACTCTCCGCACCTACACTGACGCCGACTGGGCATCCGACATCACCGACCGCAAATCTGTCTCCGGGTTCTGTACTTTCATGGGGCCAAATCTCATATCCTGGTCGGTCAAGAAGCATGTCACAGTAGCAAAATCCTCCACCGAGGCAGAGTATCGAGCGCTGTCCGCCGCCAATTCCGAAGTTCTCTGGCTTCGGCGTCTTGCGGAAAAACTTCAAATGCCTCAAACTTCGCCGACTACCATACACTGCGACAACATCTCTGCCATAGCCATCGCCAAGAATTCAGTTTTTCACGCCCGTACAAAGCTCATTGAGATCGATTTCCAGTTCATTCGCCAACAAATATACACCGGGAACATAAACATACAACACATCTCGTCTCACGAACAGATAGCCGACATCTTGACTAAACCGTTCTCCAGCTCACGGTTTGAATATCTCTGCTCCAAATTATCCATTCGCCCACCGAATGCATAATTTGAGGGGGAATGTAAGCACAATATATATATATCTTAGTCCCACATTTGTAAACTCACGGCTCTCTGTATCACCTCACACTACATATACACAATTGTAATAATTCTCTAGATAGACATTAATAATATTTCTACAGCATTCTTTCTCTTGTTACTCTGTTCTGTCTCGCTCCCAAATCTCACTATATTCTCTAACATTGCTAGGTATTGGTCGATTTTGCTCGACAAAAATGAAAAATACTATTATGTGAAGAGCAATACCAAGCAATACCGAGTTCTTTTAGGTATTACTCGGTATTGCTCGGTATTGCTCGGTATTGTTCTTCACATAGCGGTATTTCTTGTTATTGTCAAGCAATACCGAGTAATACCTAGCAATACCGAGCAAATACCGAGCAATACGCGAACATAGTAATCCCGGATTCGGTCCGCGCGATAAAGAGTAAGTGCACGTGGCGACATATTATAAGCTACCTGATGTAGCTCTACGTCAGATAACCTGACGGAATAATTTTTCTTCACTTGACGGTTCTCCTCTACATTTAAGGAAATTTGGAGGAGAATTTTTCTATCTTCAATCAAATAATCTTAACTGCTTGACTTTTAGAGTTTAGAGAATATAATTATAGTTCCATGCAAGATTTGCTATTTAGCTACAAGAGGGGTCACAATTATACAGCCACATAAAAATCATAGGCAATGAAATATCACATGTAATCCAATAAACATTGATCCAATTTGCTGAAAATATAAGTTATGTATTAAACTATGATTTAGATTTTGTGTTGACCGGTTTTCTTACTGCTTCTTAAAGTAGCTTTTTAGTATAAAAATTTAATTTTTTACTAAAAAATTGTTTTAAAAAGCGATAAGAAAACTGTCTCAGACAAACCTTTAATAAACTTTCCTTCAATTGAATATGAGTACCAAATTAGGCTACTTGAAGTAATCTTTTGTTTTTTTTTTCCACCTTGTGGAAAGTGAGAATTTTGATATATAATACCAATCAAATAATTAACAACACAATTATGTTAGATCCATAAATTTTGGGTAGCTTAAAATTCGCTTCATTATTAACATGAATAATTAGTTTGCTACAAAAAAATTTAAACCGAAGTTAGTATAAAAAATCTTCAAATGGTAGAACCATACTTCTAATGAATTAAAAGATTTTTTGCGTCAGTATTTAACCATGTTGTGGGATCATTCAACTACAAAATCCATATTGTGTTTCTACTGACCACTTTTATATCCTTCTCCTTAGGAAAAATTATTTGGTGCAGACACTGGACGTGGCTCTAGATCTGGACACTAATAAAATGACGCCACATAGCGCCTCGACGAACCGAGGACCCAACTCGATGAAAAATTGAAATTTAGCACGTGATTTTTTGAAATAACCACGCGGCCCGATGACTTGACCCGGATTGAATGCGAAAATTCAAAAGAAAAGCTCCTTTTTTGAGGTTTTATGACATTGGTGGACTATTTTTATCACATAGGATAGGCTTTCTCCAGATAAGAAAGCTGAGAAAGAACTAAGAGGAAGATGATATGAAGTTGTAAATCTCTTTAGATGACGTTGAATCGTGTTAGAAGATGGAAGCGACCCAAAATGTTCAGGAAGACTTACTGTAACGAATTACGGGAGATAAGTCTGGATATTATCAGTACGTTTTTTTACTATGAAGAGGTTTTATAATTTATTATTTGAGAATGTAACGATGCATGTACCTCTTATGTGTGTCGTTACTGTGTAGCTCTGTCTACTTCTTATGTCTGAAGCTTCTGGGAATCGCTTCTCGGTACCCCTTCTCAGTATTGAGCAGTATCGCTTCTCGGTATCGCCGCTTCTGCAAATCGGTTCCATTATGCACCGTTGATTTTTTGTGTTCTTCCATGTTTATATCAAGAACATAGGAATTTTAGCTTCCTCGTACCGCTTCCCGGTACCAAGAAGCGATACCGTGAATCAATTTTACTGTGTACCACTGATTTTTTTGTACTACCACATTTATACCAAAATGTTAAATATGTTTTTCTTGTGCATAGGGAGTTCATAACTCTGAGAATGAAGTATATGATATGTATTGCGATTATGCTCATAATCTTGATTTTAGTGTAAGGAAAGAACATCATTGTTACTGGCCTAATTCGAGAAAATTAAAATTGAAAGACTTTGTCTGTTCGAAAGATGAATTCAAGAAGGGCATTTACCTATATTATAAATCAAAATATCATAAATAAAACACCAGAACCAGGTTTCCATCTATGATTAGAATTGTAGTGACTGAAGATGGAGTTTGGATGATACTAAGAGGTACCAAACATGGTACATAGCGCAGTCGAGAGGTATCAAGCGGTACCGAATTTCGGTACCAAGCAGTTCGGTACTGCTTGATACCGAGCATCGGTAATGAGAGTTCATCATTATAAATATTGAATTGATATTAAGGAGAAAATTATGTTCGAAACCCGCATAGAATCTTTAATAAGCATATGTTAGAAAGATTTAGCAATATTTCAAACCTTTGCATACATGTGTACCTTTGCTCGGTACACAATGGTATTGAGCATAAAAATCTTATTTCCAACATAGATTTTGTAATATGAATATGTGAGAAAACTTTTTTATTGCAGCAATTAAAAGTTTAAAACCCTAAACATAAACATTTGATTTACAGAATTTTTTACATGAAAATATAACCAATAGTTCTGGTGGAAAAAGTACATCTATCATCACAACAAAATATGGACCTTAGGCATGCCTTCTGCAACAATAGTGATGAGCAAACAAAGGAGCTTGAGACAATGATAAATAGTACCTGAGACAAGAGAAACTAAAAAGCCTTGACTTTGAATTTTTGGTAGTGGCCCAGGTCTCTTTTTAGTAAAAAGTAAATTTTTGCGTCCGATCCGGGTTGGGTTGTATGGCCACTTGATTATTTGGAAAAGAATGTGCTAAATTTTGAGTTTTCATCAGGTCGGGTCCTCGGGTCGTTGGGGAGCTACGTGGCGTCATTTTATTGTCATCCAAATGTAGAGCAATGTCCAATGTTTGCACCAAATAAATTTTCTTTTCCTTAGAGTTATCAACTAGTTTTGACATTCCAAACTTAAAAGAGATCAATTGTTTGTCATCAATTAGGCTGATGGGATCAATGGCACATAAGTCCATGGGCTTATATGCCTCTTTCTTATTGGATATGTAAAATTCATATTCAAATATTTTTTGTTCTTCTAGGTCCTTGTAAACTCTAATATTCTACACCATATATATATATATATATATATAATATATATATATATATATATAATTGCAATAGATTAACTAAACTCTCTGCCTTCTTAACTTCTTCTACTACAAGTACATTGGTAGAATAAGAAGGATTATCCAAAGCCTTCTCGATCTCTTTTTAGTAATCATAATGACAAAGATTTAGTCCCTTTAATACTTGATCCACATCTTCCTACACCTCCTACTCTATCTCATGCACCTGCATCTCATCCCAAACCTTATAGAAGGAATAATCTCGCTCGCCTTATTCTAATGCTACTTCCTATGCACAAAAATTTGGACAAGCACTACAAAAAAAAATAACTTTTAAGGGCATATATATTGAGACATTTTTATTTAAGTGCCTTTACAAATAGTCATTAGGGCATATTCTCTTTTCACGCTAATTAATAGAGGATTTGGCGCTAGAGATCGTGGGATAAGTTATCTTGCCAATTTTTTCTTGTGCTTTCATCTTTCTCATATCAATTGTTTGCTTCATTCACCGAATGCTTGCACATTCTCTTTGTTTACCATTGCTAATGCACGTTCTCTTCATTTTCCATTGCTAATTCTCGTTGATCGTCGTTACCGCTAACAATCGCGACCACGACATCAGGTAAAATGGTTTTAATCACAGGCATTAATCTTTTGAATGTGGAGTAGCCACTATTTATGGTTCAATAAAATTGTATGCTTTCCGCTTCTGATTTCTGAGGTTCTTTAGGTTCTCGCCATTTTTGACCGATCGACCAGGCCGACTATTTGTACGTTGCTGAAAGAGGTAATAATCCGCCGATCTTGAAGTATATCCGGACGTTGGTTTGATTTTTGTTATCTTCATTTTTTTATTTGATTTCCACCGTCGATATTGATTTTTGTTCTTTGATTTTTGTTGATCTAGGGTTCTTTGATTTTGGTTATGTCAGATTTGTAGTGTTGATATTTATGCTCTTATCATTATGTTGTGTTGTAGCAATGTAAGAAATTTGTTCGATGAATCAAAAATACTCTTACAACAAAAATTTGTTTCGGGGTTGCTGCCCCTAGAAACCCTTATAGGAGTGCTGCCCCTTGATCTCGCGACCTGACCGGGCAGGTTGAACCCCACCTTGGACCCATGGTCATATAATAGTTTAAAAGACCAATTTTGAGAATTTGCACTTCACTAAAATTTGATATGTAACTATAATGTCTTTATTTTATGTTCATACACAGAATGCAAGAAAAGACTAGCTTACATCTCTTCTTAATTTGTTAGAAAAAATTAACTTTGAACCAATTTAATACAAACCATGAATGTGAAAACATTTTTTTGGTCAAGTTATTAAGGTGAAAATAATGGAGACTCGATGTGTAAAGGAAGAACTACACATTTAGAACTATTTTACCTTTAATAAATTGTGAAAACATTTATTTGTTAAAAGCTATATTTATTACTTTATTTCTCTTATGTTAGCAAACACAATTGATGCAAAAATAATTCTTAATTGCTCAAATATATCATTATATTATCTGATGGGGCTCAAAGCCTACTACTTCGATGAATAAATAAATTTTTCATCATAGAATTTACTCATATGCAGTATTACTATCAAGCTAATCAAAACCCGTACCACAGATGGGTGAGACTCAATGGAGATGGCATTTTCAACCTTCAACAAAGGCCCAAATAATGAACGGAGAGCATGGAGGATATAGGGAGAGAAGAGGCGAGGTCTTAAGTTTGGGAATGATATCCAAATTGGAATAACAGAAGATTTAACACCAATATCTAGTAAGGGAGTCCATTTGGTTAATTTAATATATTAATTATTGACAAAAAAAGATCTATGACCAAACACTGCTGTAATTCATATCATTATTCAATTTAATCAGAATATGTGACAGGTTGAGCAATGTCACAAAAAAGTTAATTAATTAATTACTTATGCATTTTATAAGTTTCAAGCTCAAAATTAGGGTTTGTGAATTAAGTGCCATAATGACTCCTATTTAAAGCTAATTATTTCATGGGGTTTAAAATGTCGATAAGTTCACTAGGTTTGAGTTTCATTCCTATTAGACTTAAGATGATTTCTTTTAAAAAATTTCTAAGTTTTGAAACCCTCGACCAAAGTTGATTTACCTAAATGTCTTTAGTGTTCATTGGAATTGAAATCAAATGTGTTTAACCCTTAGGACTAAAACATAAAAATCACGTCAAGCAAAGGGACTAATGCTCTATGGATTATTCACAGTAATTTTCCAAATATTTAGGTCAAATTTTGACCAATGCATTTGAAAAATATAGTCAGGACAATGAGGGCTTAAACAAGCCTAAAAAATTATGGGAAGTAGAGGACATCCCCTAATATTCCCGAGCTAAATTTCAACACAAATGGTTAATTGTATATGGCATCTTAATTAAAAATTTTAAGCTTTTAAATCTAAATTATTTGGTATTTACTCAACATATCCATTAGCTTTCATTTTAAAAGGATAAAGCTATATTTCCTAAATTCATGGAGCCCTGGAATGCAAATTTTGGCTCCAGTGAATGATTTAATATGAATTTCCAAAGCTATGATGATTAAATCCAATCCACTAACTCACCCTCTTGTGTGTGTGTGTGTAAGGTTACTACGCTTGGGGTACACCAGATACAAGACTTGACTCAAGAAAGATAAAAAGTATATTAAATTTAAAATTACAGCCATACTCAACCCTAGTCTGTCCAATCTTGAGCTGATTTACATTACAATTGAACTTATGAACTTGAAATGTTAGTAAGGCAAACAAAACATATATGCAATACTAGTAATAATAAGGAAATAATAATATTTGTCATTATCAAACTTACAGTACTTTGACCCATATTCACAACATTAACATCCAACCAAAACTAGCATCTTTATTCTCTTGCGGCACAACAAAAACTAACCCATCAAAGGGACGGGAAGCATCACAGTCCAAAATTTCTAAGGAATCCAAATTATAAATGGGAGATACAATAGGAGAAGCAATAGTATTAGTCATATAAGCCTCAGCTCCCATTACAACCAAAACACTCTCATTGTTAGCACAAGAATCATCCATAAGCTTAATAGAAAAAGACGACGACAAAACATCCTCCTCGATAGGACCAACAACCGACCCATCCTCGTCGGCAGGACCAATAATTGCCCCAATAGCCTCCACCTCTATAACATAAACTACATCATTGCCCCAATTAATGAGCACCTCATTAATAGGCGTAACATGACAATTTACACCAACAATATTAGCATTTTCCAGACCACCAGTTATTTTCCCATCAGTTGTGAGGTGATTAGACTTAATAACAAGATTGCAATCCCCCATAACATGTCCAATACATTTACAATAACCACAAAAGTGAGGAAATTCCTCCATGTCGACCAGCTAAATAAGCCCAAACTTTTCTGGATCAAGCCACACTTTATCAAGATATTTTTTTGTAATATCAAGCCTAATAAAAACCCGTACCACAGATGGGTCATACTCAATGGAGATGGCATTGTCAACCTTCAACAAAGGCCCAAATAATAAACTGAGAGCATGGAGGATGTAGGGAGAGAAGAGGCGAGGTCTTAAGTTTGGGAATGATATCCAAATTGGAATAACATAAGATTTAACACCAATATCTAGTAAGGGAGTCCATTAGGTTAATTTAATATATTAATTATTGACAAAATAAGATCTATGACCAAACACTGTTATAATTCATATCATTATTCAACTTAATCAGAATATGTGACAGGTTGAGCAATGTCACAAAAAAAGTTAATTAATTAATTATTTATGCATTTTATAAGTTTCAAGTTCAAAATTAGGGTTTGTGAATTAAGTGCCATAATGACTCCTATTTTAAAACTAATTATTTCATGGGGTTTAAAATGTCAATAAGTTCACTAGGTTTGAGTTTCATTCCTATTAGACTTAAAGATGATTTCTTTTAAAAAATTTCTAAGTTTTGAAACCCTCGACCAAAGTTGATTTACCTAAATGTCTTTAGTGTTCATTGGAATTGAAATCAAGTGTGTTTAACCCTTGGATTAAAACGTAAAAATCACATCAAGCAAAGGGCCTAATGCTCTATGGATTATTCACAATAATTTTCCAAATATTTAGGTCAAATTTTGACCAATGCATTTGAAAAATATAGTCAGGACAATGAGGGCTTAAACAAGCCTAAAAAATTATGGGAAGTAGAGGACATCCCCTAATATTCCCGAGCTAAATTTCAACACAAATGGTTAAGTGTATATGGCATATTAATTAAAAAATTTAAGCTTTTAAATCTAAATTATTTGGTATTTACTCAACATATCCATTAGCTTTCATTTTTAAAGGATAAAGCTATATTTCCTAAATTCATGGAGCCCTGGAATGCAAATTTTGGCTCCAGTGAATGATTTAATATGAATTTCCAAAGCTATGATGATTAAATCCATTTAATATTTAATTTAAAATAAATACCTAATCGGCATGTGTTGAGTGGCTGGATGTTTTCTAGGTGGATTAAATGGTTAGGAAGAAAAGTGTGGGATCAGGGAGTGGCCAATAAAGAAAGTGATCATGGGTTGGTTTCAATGGTGGAAACCTTTGAGGCTGGGTCCGAGCTAGCTCAAGCCATGGTCTGGGTTCAGGGATATGCAAGAAGCTTTTAGATACTCATTATGGCAAATCAAACTAGCTGGGTTTGAGCAAAATGAAGAGTCTAGGGAGGTTTGACCATATGAGCATTTTTTATCTAGTTTAAGAGGCTTAGTTCAATGGATTTAATGTTTATAAACATGAGACCAAACCTAGCATATGGTTGATCACTTCATGTTGGTTGACCAAGTCCACTCACCATGAGTCGACTTGGTTAAGGTCTATAAATATTTAGGAGGTGAATTGAGTTGAACTTGAGCAATGGGGGCATGTTAGTTACTTATATGCAAGGGTTTGACTCAAACTAAACTGGTTGACCAATTTTGTGTTAAGTTAACCAAGTCAACATTTGACTCAGGGTTGTGGACCAAATGAATGTGACACTTTAGGAGCTTTGATAAGTTCAATTGAGTGAGGTTAAGTGAAGTGAAATAGGCTATAAAGGGTTAATGTTAGGTTTTGACCTATTGAGCTAGTTTGATCTAATCCAAGAATCTTGAAAGGGTCAACCCCTAGCATAAGAAGATAGGATTAGTGAGTACAATATATGAAGCTCCTAAGGTGAGGGTTCAGGTAAGATTTGAAGTCAATAGGTCAATGTTAGGTATGATGTTGTCTAATTGGCAGACATAATGTAGATCATGATTTTACTTTGATTCTTGGGCCAACCAAAGCATGCTTTAGGGTTCAGACTGGTTTAAGGATGTTTAAATACACTACCAAGCCAAGGTATAAAAAGATTAAAATAAAAAGATTGATTTGGATACATAATTGAGCAGGAATGAGTGGAAACTAACAAGCCAAGGTAGGAAACCTAGAGCTAGGTTTCTTACTGCTCAATGAAATCATGTAACACTATAATGATATAGTGTTAGCTTAAAGCGAGTTTCAAGAGTTTAGATCTCACTTACCTAAGCTGAAAATGAGGACAACAAGCTACCTGCTGGCCCAATTTCTCTCAATAATACAACTTCTAGCTCAAGAATCTCCCAATAATATCATAGATTCTCTAGAGAGTCATTTTCTCATCTTTCATATCACCTAAATTAGCTCCTACATCAACATGTTCGTTGTTCTCCTAATCATCATAGATTCCATTCACATCACTATCATTGCTACACCAATACCTACATCATTGTGAGACCCTGCCACAATCTCTAACAAGCTTTATGTTGCAATTACCTTTGGATAAGTCTCCCACACAACTTTTGACAATAACCAAGGTATCTTATTTTTGCACTGCAATCACATAACTTAATCATTACAATCAATATTATTTGTTTACTCAAATCATTATTTTGTTTACTTAATAAATTAATATATACTTTGGCTTCATATGAAAAACAATAATAGATCCATCCAAACGAAGCTTTTATTAAACAAATTATGTAATGCAAATCATTGCACCATCCGGACGCAAAAAGCTCTACTATACACCTTCCTGTCGAGCTCATCAGTTTGGCCCATCGCCCATCCGCTGTCTTTGTCGTCCAGCTGAGCTCTTGAGCTTGATCCAAGCCGCCCATGTGCTTAACTTGAAACTATAATAAATTTTTCATCTTCTGCACTCAATCGATTCATTTATAACAAACAAACTTTTGTATAAATTTAAATATAAAATCATAGTTAAACAGTTGCCTTATCATCACTCTTTAAAATCCTCTACTCGACGCCGTGATCTATCCTCAAAGACCAGTGCAAGACAATGGACTGGTTTACGTTACTCCTCATACTCATCTCGATCTCGCTCTCCGCGGCCGCAACCTCGCCGGCGCCGGCGAAATCATCATTAAACCCATTCACCGAAAAGGCTGCACTGCTTCGTTACTGGAACCGAAAAATCCCCAACTCTTCTCCCTACCCAGCGTTCCTCGTCTCCAAGCTCACGCCCCTCTCCATCTCCAACGCCGCCAAGTTCTCCACTATTGCTGCGTCCGACCCCTTCAAACTCTCTTCCACCCTCCCGACATTCTGTTCCGCCGCCGCCCTCCTCTGCACCGCCGAACTAACTCCATCCCTCGCTTCCCATCCCGGCGACTCTGCCTTCTCTACCTACGACAACAGTAATTTTACCAACTACGGCACCGAAGCCGGCGGTCGGGTCTCTGCCTTCAAAAATTACTTCGGGAATGAGACGCCCTTAAGTACATTCCGCCGCTACGGTCACAGCTCCGGCGGCCACAACGACACCTTCGCCGCCTACGGCCCCAGAGGCAACATCGTTGGCGCTAACTTCACTTCATATGGAACTAGTTCGGCCGGATCACTCGATAAATTCAACTCATATAGCAATTCCTCGAACATCCCTGTTCTAGGATTCAACAACTACGCCACCGAAGGCACCGGAACTCAAGAAAAATTCAAACATTACTCTGACGATTCCAACGTTGGTCAGCAACTCTTCTCCGGTTACGGAAAGCGCGGAGAAGGTGCAACATTGGACTTCAACTCTTATGCCAATAAATATTCCAATATAATCGAAAGTGGTTTCTCCAATTACGGCGAAAATGGTAGTGTCACAGATATCTTCAAATCCTATTCCGAAAATTCCAACATCCCCGACAATCATTTCCGATCGTACGGCTCCGGCTCGTTGGCCGGAATCGAGAAATTCAACACCTACCGCGAACAATCCAACATCGGCGATGATTCCTTTGCTTCCTATCATAAAGACGCCAACTACGGCTCAGTAGAATTCACTAATTATGGTAATGAAAGTTCCGGCTCCGATGCCTTTAAGGGTTATGGCGAGGGTTCCACTAATGGTCAAATCACATTCAAATCCTACTTCGAGGATAACACAACAT
Source organism: Dendrobium catenatum (assembly GCF_001605985.2). NCBI lineage: Eukaryota > Viridiplantae > Streptophyta > Magnoliopsida > Asparagales > Orchidaceae > Dendrobium > Dendrobium catenatum. The sequence continues at coordinate 951,374 of NW_021320142.1, read as the reverse complement.
TCAAATCCTACGCCAAAACAGGGATCGATTTCAAATCTTACCATAATTCCTCCACCGCCCAAATCCACACGGCGTCGAAGCATCCCGGGTTAAAACAGTGGGTCGATCCTGGTAAGTTCTTCAGGGAAAGCAGCCTCAAAAAGGGGACGGTAATGCCGATGCCGGATATTCACGACCGGACTCCGCCGCGTTCGTTCCTTCCTCGTTCGATCGCCGGAAACATCCCGTTATCAGCCTCCGCTGTATCGGAAATCTTCAAGTTTCCTCCGGGAACCACCATGGAGAAGGCAGTGGCTTCAACGGTGGCGGACTGCGAGCGTTCGCCGAGCCGCGGGGAGACAAAGCGGTGTGCAACTTCCGCCGAGGACATGATCGACTTCGCCGTCTCCGTGCTCGGCAGCGACGTCGAAGTAAGATCCACCGCGAACACGAACGGCTCTCAGGGGAATATCCTCATCGGTGACGTGAAGGGATTAAATGGAGGTAACGTTACCCAATCAGTGAGCTGTCACCAAAGCTTGTTCCCGTACCTGGTCTATTATTGCCATTCTGTCCCACGTGTGCGCGTTTACGAGGCTGAAATCCTGGCCGTTGATAGCGGGGAGAAGATCAATCATGGTACTGCCATCTGTCATATTGACACGTCGGATTGGAGCCCTACGCACGGGGCCTTTGTTGCGCTGGGGCCCGGGCCGGGGAAGATCGAGGTGTGCCATTGGATCTTTGAGGGGGACATGACGTGGACGGTTCGTGATCGTGTTTGACCAAGTGGGCCGGCTTGTTATCCTAATGGATCTGTCAGTAATCCCGTTTCCTGTTATGGTTTGCTGCTGACTCGCGGGCAGAGCGGGGCAACTCTTATTTTATATGCCGTTTAATAATTAAAAATCTGTGGAGATTTGGATGTAGTTCAAAATAATGTGATTTTTTTTGGAAAAAATTGTGGGCAATGTCCTTTTCATTAATTAGGAACTAGTTACAACTTACATGTATAAAAAAAAAACAAAAAAAAAAAAAGTCAAAAAATGAGGCTAGAAGAGTATTTGTAAACACCTACAAATTAAAAAAAAAAACATATGATCTTAAAAGACAATTAAAACAAGCTAACCTAAAGTTTAGACGAGCTCACCCAAAAGAATTGCCGCAGGTAAACCACTCCCCTAGTTGCAACAAATTAAGTAGCTATGAAGTCGGACAGAAAAATTATCATCCAAGGGGAAGGGAGGCAATTTGAACATCATTGCCCTCCAAAACAGAGCCCCTCCAGCCAAACATGTAAGATTAAGGCAGCAAAACTATTCTTTAACAGCCACGATATGCCTAGCGGTCCAACCAAAATCCAACAGTTGCACTACAACAATGCAAAGAGCAGATGACAATTCCTCTATTTTGTGATTTTAGTGAAAACAACCTTACGAATCATATGACAAATCGTGATAATTGATGCTTGAGAATTCCCAAATTTCCTCTCATTTCTTTCTTTCTAAATCATATAAACATAGCAACAAGCCATGATGTAATAGAATGGACGAATCTTACCATTAATCCCAGAAATGCTATCAAAAACTTGGTATAAATTTGGCCTAAGCAGGTGGCTTTTAAGGATGATAGCAAAAGTGAAGTCACACTCAAAAAATAAATGAACTTTAGATTTGGCACATAAATTACACAAAATACATTGCGGATTAATAGAAATCCCTCTGAGAACGAGATTGTCCGCGGTTTTTAGGCCGTTAGAAAGCGCAATCCAACAAAAGGTAGAGAAGGGTAAAGCATGTCTTTTGTTCAAAACAAAGTGATCCCAATTAACCAAGGGAAGGTGCTTGTAAAGAGACCCAATACATTACCATCTTTCTAGAAAAGGCAGCTCGAGTTATGATAGGTAAATTGTTCAAAATGGCAAGAATAGCAGAGTTTTGAAAAGGAATCAACCACCCATTAGCTTTTAATAAAACCTCAATTGAAGCATTAAGAGGAAAAATACCTTGCAGGAGCAATAAATCCTGCACCTCTTCCAATCTGTTACCCCAATCCAATGATCCCAATAAAGAGAAATAGGAAAATTATAAAAAACATTGAAGCTGGACATTTCTCTAGTAATACCCATATGCTTAAAAAGAAACTTCCAAAAAGAAGTGACTTTTGATTATGGGGTACTTCCATGGGGAAATATATCTAGACAAAAACCAATTGGAGGGGAGAGTCTTGCTATTATAAATCCTGATTATAAGAGTACAGTTATAGATGAAATGAAGAGCATGTAAAGAGGGGAGACCAAGACCACCATGTTGTTTTGGTTTGTAGGTATTTTACCAAGAGATATATGCAATTTCTTAATGGTTGTGTCACTAAAGTAGAGAAACTCGACACAAAGTTTATCAATTTGTTTCATAATAGATTTTGGTATAATCGATCCTCTAATCCAGTAGGCGATGGAGTTCCATATAGTGAAGCGAAGGTACTGTAATCGACCAGCAAAGGACATGCTTTTAGCTTTCCAACCAGATAATTTATGACATATAACTTCCATCAAATCAGAAAAATTTGCTAATTTAATATTGTAAGCAGATATTGGAATACCCAAATATGTAATGCACTTGAAGGGAACATATATTTTAAGAGTAGAACAAATGGCATTTACATTGAGGTAATTAGGAGGAAGAATAATATAGCTCTTGTTATAATTAATGTAGAGGCTAGTGGCGGTAGAAAAAATGTCCAAAATATGAATCAAAGTTTCACTATTTTCAACATCAGCCTTGTCAAAAATAAGGAGGTCATCAACATATAAGAGATGAGAGATTCGAAACTCATCAACCTAGGAAACCTAAAAGCTAGCATCCCCATCGAAAAGACAAGAGAATGCATCCATTACCACACTGAAAGTAAAGTACGAAGAGGACATCCTTGTCTAATCCCAACAATAGAGGGGATGAACCCTTCAAGAGCACCATCGATACAAAGAGAAAACCAAACATCATTGATGCAAGCATCAACCCATTTTATAAACAAGCTTGGGAACCCCTTATGCAACAGTCTAGCAGAAATAAATTATCTAGAAACACTATCAAAAGAGTTTTTAATATCAAGCTTGACACACATGATTTTAAATTTGGATAAAGTTCTAGAATGGAATAACAATTCTTTAGCAAGAATGATATTGTCAGTGGAGACTCTTTGATGAATAAAATCAATTTGATTCCCTTTAATGATAATAGGCATAATGTGTTTAATGCGAGTAGCCAAAATTTTGGCTATGACTTTGTAGATTGTGTTGCATAAGGAAATAGGCCTAAAGTTCACTAAAGAAGAAGCATGATGTTCTTTGGAAAGAGAGTGATGGCAGTGTTCTTTAATTACCACCCTAGGCAAGTATGCACTTTTAAAGAAGACTTTGGCAGCTTTGCATATGGCGGGACTTGAAATAAGCCAAGTGCTCTTATAAAATTCAAAATTGAAACCATCGGGTCCTGGAGCAGAGGAAGAGGTTCCAGAAAAAATCATCATCTTAATTTCTTGATTGGAATAACTAATGAGATTGTCAACCAAATAAGGAGGAATGATGTTCCCAAGGGGAAAATTTTTGACATCCACTAACCAACTGGTTTGGGGATTGTAAAGAATTTGGAAGTGGTTGATGGCAGCATTAACTGCATCCTTATAAGAAGTAAAGGAAATTGACATGGTAAGAGATATAGCAGTTTTTTTATAGTTCCTCCTAGTCTGAATTTTGGAAAAAAAAAAGAAACTTTAAGTCATCTTCACCAGGAGACATCTATTTCATTTTAGCCCTTTGCATAATCCAAGAAGTCCAATTGAAGGTAACAAGTGCAAGTTGATTAATGACATTTTTTAGGGCAAGAGTGACGTCTGGATTGTTACAATTAGTACTCAAATTTTGGAGAAAATCATCTTGCTTTTGATGGAGTGCATCCAGATGCCTACCCAAAAGATTGGAATTAGCCCAGTTATACCCCTTGATAGAGAGCTTCAACTGTTTAAGCTTGCTACAGAAATCTACCAAATTATATTATATTGTTCAAAATAATCAAATCTATAACATATAAAAGTTACACAGTGAAAGCCTGTGAAATCAAAAAATAATGCATTTTTATCAAATCTATGAGATATAAATTAATAAAAATCAAAATAATCAAAAAAAGAAGTAAAAGGATAGTTACTTATAATGATTAGGACACTTTCCATAAAAAGGAATGATGGACAAAAATGCCTTGTTAAATTTTCTCTCTCTGCTCTCTCTCTCTCTCTCTCTCTCCCTCCTATTTTCCCCCCTCCTCTTTTGTTTCTTCCCGATCATGCCTCACAAGTGAGGGAGAGGTGGGAGGGGAATTCAAGAAAAAAAATATTAAAAAGATATTCTTATTGGCATACTAGCACCACAATGCTCAGTCCAAGTGCCATAAAACCACATATAAAAATCATATTTATTATAGACCAGAGACACCAGTACCACATAGATGGTTTTTGGTGATGCAGTGCTCTCAACCCTAGCGTTGCAGTGCTCATATACACAACACTAAAGAGATCTAGCTCATTGAGTAATTTCAAATTTTCATTTTTTTTAATTTAAAATACTTTTATATATTTGGGTTATTATAATCTTCCACCTTTGAAAATATATCATCTTTAAACAAAATTATCAACTAATTGAATCAAGAAATTAATATTTAAAAAAATATACTAAACCAAAAAATGACATCAAATCACATTAAATGAGGCAAAATATATGCTAAAATTTTATCAAACTTAACTTATGTAAAATAACACTAAATCATACTAGTCGTATCCTTAGGCACATTAGAGACCTCCATCACTGACTCCAAATATTTACTTCCACTTTGAACATATTGCTATCCATGTCTAGGAAAAGGACATTCTGTTATTCGGTGCCCATAATCATTGTACTTGAAATTTTGTCCTGTCACCTTGTAGCAAGATCCCACATGTCGCCTTCCACACCAAATTCATTATAGAGTGGTAGAAAATTAATAGTTTTAAAAACATTTTCTTACTACTTCCTCCCATCTTCTTATAGCTATGACCAACTTGTTTTATAAATTAATCACTGACCATCTAAGCAATCATAGTGGCACTTTTTTTCATATTTCTTGAAGTTACTAAAAACACCTTAGTGTTGAGTTCCAATTTATTTCCTTTCCTTGTTGGATCCATTTTCCCTATCAATAAACAAAACTTAATTCCAAAATGAATATGTTAAAACACAAATACAAAATAAATTCTTTGAAACAAAATAAATCTATAAACACACTTAAATAATACAATCATTAATGCATCTCTGATTACAATTAAATTCTTTCACTACCATTGCTCTGATGCCACTTTATCACGCCCTGAGATCTATAGTGAAAGAATTTCTTTTTTTTTCTTTTTAATCTTTATTATCTTGTCAATTCATTTTATTTATTAATAAAACATTGAATCGGGTCAATATCAACACCCAGAGCTAATTTAATGCATTACAAAGAACTAATAAATAACAAAAAATATAATTTACATTTATATAGTATAGAATTACATCATAACAGTAGAATATAATATAATATAATATATAATAGTCATTCTAGCTACAAATGAATACATAAACCAAAGAACTGAAATAAAACCTACACTAACATCATTACATGCATACATAACCTTAAGTTATAGTTTCCTTTCCTAAAATCATTTAAACCACATAATAACTGAATAGCCCAGAAAATAACTAATATCTTACAACTGAAATCAATGTAATAAAAAGTGAAATAATATATTATAAATCATATAAATAAATATATGCATCAATATATATTTCGATGATCTATACTAATTGCTCAATTTATAACACATCACATTTCAGTCCATAGTATCAATAATATTAATTAGTATCATCAAAAATAGTAAAGTATCAATAGTAAATAGCCTTAGTACAATGTAAGTTATAATATCAATAATAGTAATGAGTAATCATTCAATAAACAATATTCTATAGTTAATAACCATTATTTTATTAGATATTCATATGAGAGTATCTTGCACCTGCACTTAAGATTCCCATTAATCAATCTACAGCTCCTTATGACTCCCAATCGTTGATGTAAAATCATTGCTCTAAAGTTGTTGCTATGGAATCATTATATCGTTGCATCATTATAGGGTTATTATTCTATATATCTGATATTAATGAGTATCTCTTTTTTAATTAGATCAATATTAAGATCAATACAGTATATCTTTTTCTTATTAGTTAAACAAGTATTATATTCTAACACCTATCAATCATTTCAATACATCATATATTTCAGTACATCTTATCAATCATAATACATCCTTTTTCACTTCAATTTTAGTACACATTTTCACACATATTTCATAAAAAAAATTTCATACCTAAATTTAACTAATGAAAATGCAAGAAAATTATATCATATTATTAAGAATGATTAATTCTATAATATATCAAAAGTTATGTAGTGAACGCTTATAAAATTAGAAGATAATTGCATTTTTATCAGATTTAAGAGAGATAAATTCATAAAAATCAAAATAATTAAAAATAGAAGTAGGAGGATAGGTACTTGCAATAATTTGAACACTTTTCATAAAAGGAATGAGTATAAAAATGTCCAAATAAACATTCTCTCTCCTCTCTCTCTCTCTCTCCCCTATTCTCCCCCCTTCTCCTTTTTTTCTTCCCAATCAAGCCACACAAGTGATGGAGTGAGGGAGAAGTGGCAGGGGATTTAAGGAAAAAAATATTAAAAAATATTTTTAGGGGCCTAGCACCAAAGCGTAGCATGCAAAAAATAGACTCACTGTAGAACATAGACACTAGTGCCACGACGATAGTTTCTAATGCCGTAGTGCTCCAACCCTAGCATCGTAATGCTCACATGTACAAAGCCAAAACGCTATAGTTCAATCAAAAAATTCAAAGATTAATATTTTTCAATTAAAATATTTTTCATGTATTTGTTTCATTATAATCTTTCCACCTTTAAAAAATATCATCCTCGACATTTCCTTATCATCCAGTTAGAGAACATAGTATACTCAAATAAAATTATTGACTAATCAATTAAAAAAATTTATATGAAAATCTATACCAAACCAAAAATCACATCAAATTGTATAAAATGAGGCAAAATAAATACTAAATTTTATCATAGCTTAACTTATAAAAACTAACACAAAATCATTTCAATCATATCCTCAGGCACTTCAGAGACCTCCATCAACTCTAAATGTCTACTTCCACTATAAATGTAACCTTGTCCATGTCTATGCAATGGATAGTCTGTCATTTATGTTACCCTGTAGTAGGGTCCCACATGTCACCTTCCACACCAAATGCACTATAGAGTGGTAGGAACTTCAATAATTTTAACAATCCTTTTTTTACTACTTTCCTCCCATCTTCTTATAATTTTGGCCAGCTTGTTTCATCAATCGATCACTCACCATTTGAGCAATCATGTCGCCAAACCATTTTATATTTCCCTAAGTCAATGAAAACGCCTCAGTGTTGAATTCCAACTTCTTTTCTTTTCATGTTGGATCCATTTGCCTAATTAATAAACAAAACTTAAATTCAAAATAAATATGTCAAAACACAATTACAAAACAAATTCTTTGAAATAAAATAAATCTATAAACACACTTAAATAATACAATCATTAATGTAGCTCTGATCACAATCAAATCCTTTAACTACTATTGCTTTGATACTACTTTATCAAGTCTTGGGATCTATAATGAAAGAATTTTTTTACCTTTTTCTTCTTAATCTTTATTATCTTGCCAATTCATTCTATTTATTAATCAACCATTGAATCCAGGTCAATATCAACATCCAAAACTAATTAATTGCATTGTATAAAACCAATAAACAAAAGAAAATATAAGTCATATAACTCTGCTTAAAAGGGCAGTTTGTTACTCTTTGTAGAGATGCATTAAAGGCTGAAAAAGGGAATATAATCTACTAACACAAGGCAATTTTTAATCTCTTTTAAGACATGAAACCATAACTAACAAAAGTGAAATTGAGATATGTAGACTTTCTCAAAATTTTGTTTATGAAGAGCAATTCATTTCCCTTATTAGATAAGCAGTGGAGCATGCAAATGGTAAAACAATTTGCATATGTAGGGCAATGTTTAACCTCTTTCAAGAGATGAAATTTAAATCTACAAACAAGAAATTGGGAGGTGTGAATTTTTCTCACAACTATACCTATAAAGGAAAGTTTGGTGTGCTTGGTAGAGACATACTGGAACCTATAAGGGAGAATGATCTCCACATATAAAAGGCAATATTTATCCACTTTTAAGAGAATGAATTAGAGTCCATAAAGCAGGAGCTTAAGAAGAGTGAATTTTTACCCTTTTCCTTGAAATATATTTATATTTGAAGAAGACTAAATAAGTTACACAAAAGTTCACGAATTTATTAAAAAAAATTTGGGATTTTTTTTTTGTAGCTTTGATATCATTTACTTAACAAATTTAAATTTTTTTATTAAAAAATTTAGAAGTTACAAAACCCAAAAAATTATTAAAATTTTGCAATTTTTTAAACTTTAAGAAAATAAAAAATTAAAATAAAAGAAAGAAATTGTATTATTTGTAAACAAATTTCACACTCCCAAAATATGGTGCTGGTGGTCACCACCACTGGAGGTGATTAGCTGGCCAACTGATAAAATCAACCCATTTCAAACTTGATTTTGACACAAACAAGCCTTTTTCATGGAGACTAATTTTTGATACTTTGTACTCAATTTTAACATTTTTAGAGCTTAATAAAGCTTCATTGGTCAAGTTTGAGTACATTTAAAAATTTTAGAGCAAAATTTTCTAGTAATTTTGTGCTTCAATTGACTTATTAACTTCAAAAAAAATGTTGAAATTATAATTGAAGATTTTTAACTTAGTTCACAATCTTGAGTATAGGTCCACATTGACCTTTAGAGAGCAATCATCTATAATATTATAATTTGCACCTCAACTTTTGTGAAAGACTCAGTATGTATTTTTATATGAGCTTAGTTTCGACATTAAAAAATAAGAGGCAATAACATCTTCAAATATTTCACTTGATTGACATGAATATGGATGCATTATTTTATATTGGAAACTTCTAAAATTAAATTCAGGATCATTTGAACTTTGGTTTTAGTACAATTATAATCAAATTGAATTACTCGCCAATAAGAATATATTGACTCTGAAGGTGGTCCGATTAGAGTCCAAATAAACCCAAATCAAGCACCATAAGCACATTTGTACACTTTATGACACTAATTGAAGGACCAAATGATTTTTAAATCTTACATGCGTATGGTTAAATCGAGTGGCTCAATGAGCCAAGTCCAATGGACTTAATATCATTTGAGTATGTTTTGTAAGACAATTAAATGCTAATCTGACATCATATGATCAAATGATCCAATATTGGCCATTTAATGGAGTGCTACATAATTTTGATTAGATTTATCAAAATGCTACTATTATTCTCTATGTAAAAGAGAATTATATTGGAGATTGGAGAGAGCATGGAGATCTAAATAAATATAGAGCACTACCCAACATTTGAGGCTGACAATCATGGTAGCTACTACCAGCGTCTAAGTGCTATCATTTTGTCACAATCTAACCTAATACGACACATAAATAAAATAAGTCATATCATATTGACTCGTGACAGACCAAGACTTAGATTAAAGTTTTGGGGGCTTTCATATTTCTTCCATTTTAAACATTGAAACCTATGAAAGAGCTTCTAATTAACTTTTAGTAAGAAGAAAAATAAACTCTTACATAATTTTTTATTATGTATATTTGTTATCAAAATATATTTATAAGCAAATCTATATACTAAAATACATGGCTACATACTAGAACAAAATAATTAAATAAATAACCATAACTATAAAAAAATAGAAAATACATATACTAACTTAGACATATCAAAACATCAGACTATAGTGTTAGGTGTAAATTGCATACAATTTTATGCATTTTATTTTCAGTGAAAATGTATTATTTTAGTTATTTTTTTGCAGGAAAAACTAAAAAAATGGTAGAAAATTCTATGTAGTAAAAAAAGCCATGGCATCTGATGAAACAACGCCACAACGCTTCCTTCAACACAATCGAGATGCCCCAATCCTGACATTATTATGCAAAGTTATCTATTTTTAAGCACTGCAATGGCAACATAAACGGTGTTGCAGAATACTCAGCGCAACAACATCAGAAAGTCAATTTGGCAGTACAAAAGTCTCTATTTCAAATACATTGGTACCATAGCTTCTCATGCTTTGGTATCATTTTCGCTACTTGGGCACCGCAAGGCTTGAATGTCAACTGTGTGGTGTTACTACTGTAACTTCTAAGGCCACAATCTCTCAATGAAAATATGTGAATGCTCACTAAATAACTATTCCATATCAGAGAATGCCGCAGTGGTGTAGAAGTTCTAGCACTGAGGTGCTAGTTCACTCTTAGAGTAAAATTTAAGGGAGGTTAGGGAAGTATAAGATACAATCCATTAGAGTATTTAGCCTATGTTTGTTGAAGCAACTCTGTAAGTAAAGAAAGAAGTGTACAAGAGATATCATGATCTTTTTTGATGATATCACTCTCTTGTATTTTCATTCTTCTATGAATTTAATAAAAATGAGTTTGCTAGTCATTTATTCTATATCTGATTAAATCTCTTATTTTGGATTAGTGATATAAAAAATATGTTCAGTACTAACAAAAACTCTTGTTCTTAAATGTCTAATGATAATTTCAATATTATCCTATTCTTTATTTAATGCACATAATGATCATATATATAATTAAAATATAGTGTGATGTATAATCTCGATGGAGGAATGCAAGAACAACCAAGAATATTGAAATAAAATATTAGCATGCTTAGATATAGGATATTAAATATTCTAGGTTCTTAAGAAGATATTATAACTATTGGAGGTGAGTAGATATCTTTTTCACCCCTACATGCTCAAGAAATATCTAGGGATGCATATGCTCTGAATCACATTACCATTAAGAGTCTAATCAGAAAAAACAATTTTTTTGATGTCATCATTCAAAAACATTTTTATTAAATGTTATGTCCACTATTCTTTTATTTTATTTAGTGATAAAAACTCCTAAAAATTTATTTTTTTAGTAGGATAATTAATGCAATTAGAGTAAACGATAGTATTTTATTATAAGTAAGCATAACTTTTTCTCTTGAGTTTGACACTCTACTCTATCACTTCATTTCATAATTTGGCATGTATACTTGCATATATAAGTGGGATTTTATTACTTACATATCAAAGAAAACTTAAGTATTATTTAGTGTTTCATAGAACATGCAATTCTTATATCATTCAATAGTTCACTCCATAAACTCAACTAGGGACATATCATTGGGGGTGTCAAAATAAGTTTTTAGGTCAGGTTTGGGTTGGTTTAATTAGGTAAATGGGTTAGAAATCCATACTCGGACTCAACTCGCCTCTTAAACCGAGTTGACCCAACCTAACCCTCTAACTGCAATACAACCAAGCATGAGTGGGTGTTGACACAAGAGCTTACGAGCGAAGGGGAAGAGAGTGGAGCCAGTGAGCAAGACTGCCAGCGAAGGAGTAAGCGTATATGGGTGATCCTACAAAGAACGTGGTAAACACATGCAGGTGAGCCTACGGGTGAGGCGATTGTCCGTGCGGGTGATCGTTAGAGTGGGAGAGGGTATGGGCGTGGGTGCTAGAATAATGCAAGTCATGCGGGTGCTGGAGCTATGTGAGTGCGGACACAAGCATTGGAGGGACTACTGCAGGTACAAGTGTAAGATCACTTTGGGCGAGGGGGTGACTTAGGTTAGTTTCAAGTTAAATTTAGGTTTTTGGGAGGACCCGAATTTGGCCTTAAAGAAAAAATGGGTTAGAAATTGAAACTTGAATTTGACTCATTTGCAAAATGGGTTGACCCAAATTTGAAATGTTTTTGAGTTGTGTCAAATATTGGCATTCCTACATACCATGGCCTAAAGATAAATGTGAATGCCTCCCCACCTGATGAGGGAATTCAGCTTTTCCTAAAACTTCTCCCTATACTGGCCTAACCATCAGCACTCAGTCTTACCATCTAAAAAAAGCACAACAAGAGGTAAATTTCTCTCAAGAGGACACTACGTCCCATTAAAGGTCTTCTCCAGCCTCATTAACTAATCCTCTACTGCCTTAGGCTCAACAAAATCCTCAAATTTTGGAGGCTTCAACCTTAAAAATATATGCAAGTGCCTCTCAATATCATCAAATTTGATAGAAGAAATTTTGTTATGCATTTCACCCATTAACTATACTATAAGATTGACAAATAGAGAAATAAAATTAGAATTGAAAGTAGGAGTGGTGACCTCATTTTTGTATGAGGTCACTAGATCAATCTAGACCTTAGGATCTACCTAGATCTTAGATCAATCATGACCTTAGGATCTACCTAGATATTAGATCAATCCAGACTCAAATCCAAGGCCAAAGGTCCAAGTCCTGAAAGCCTTTCCCATTGAATTTTCAAACACTTCAAAACCTAATCAACTGACCTTTGATTCTGATTCTATCACTTGCACAGTGATAATACATGTCTCTAGATGCAAACCTCTAAATTTAAGCCCATTCTGAGGTCTCTAACCTCAGAAATTGAATTGAAATCCTAAGGCTGTAAAACTTTTAAATATTTACGGCCTATGCCACTGGACCTGCCACCCAGTGGATTTTGACCTTGGAGCTTTCTACAAAGCATCCAATCACTTCCAGACTCTTGATTGTGACTCATTGAAAATTAAACTACAATTTTTTGGACCCAATTTGACCCCCAATCGACCAGGGGTCAAAATGACCAAAATGCCCCTTAAGGTCAATTTTGAAGTTTTCTCCAAACTTCAACTTGGCCTTCTTAAATCAAATCTTAAAACCTCCTCCAATGCATCCTAATCACCATTAGGAGTGCAATGGACTTAAACCCTGATCCTGATCAAGACTAGTCAACACCTTTTGACCAAAATACCCCATAGGAGTTTAAACATCAATTTCAAACCAAATGGACTCTAAATTGTTTGGAATTGGAACCACTTCCAACAATTTTTAAATATCAAACCAAACCTTTTGATCTTGGGCTCACCCCCTGGATGAACCTGGTTGACCCAATCAACCTTGGTTGACCTAACGAGCCCTTAAGAGCTCAAATGGGTCATTTTAACCCACTTATTCAAATCTAACCCTTTGAGCTCTCAAACCTATTCTAATAGATACTCCAAACCCACCCAAACTCATGTGAGGCCATATCACATTGAGTTTGACTTGGCCAACTCAATAATATTGGGTCAAACTTGAATGGCCATGGTTTGAGCCCTCAAACCTCTAGTTGATTGCCTTAAGTTCCTTCCAAACCAGCTTAATAAGGTTTATCCATGCCACCTCACCTGGTTTGATCCTTTGATTGGTCAAACCAGTCAACTTATGGTCAAAAGACCATTAAATATTCAAAGAATTGATCCCATGGCATTCAAGTTACAATCCATAGCTCCAAACCCAGCAATCAAAACACTCTACCCCTTGCCACATCACCAATCCAAGTGGAATTAAACAAGTCAAACAGTAAAATCAAGGGTTTAGAGGGGTCAAACTTGGTCAAAACCCCTCTTAAACCTAATCTATCCTAATCTAAATCACCGGTTTTCCTTGTTCTCAGCCTTTCAACCACTCCTTTGCCACTTGGCATGCATCTAGGGAGTGTGCTATTCAATCCTAGTCGTCCATTCATTCCAGGGACGTTTGAATGGGCTAAGAGACCTAAAATAGCCATTATTATAACATTAACTCTCTCTCACTTCTCAAGCACTCCAAGAGCCAAACTCCAAACCCTTTGAGCTTCCAAAAACCTCCTCCACATTTCCTAATCCTAACCCAGTCGGTCAAAGTCGCCGGCGGCGGGTTTCCGGGTGAGCCTAGTTCAAGTTTGTCTAAGGCTCGTTCCAGGCGATCTGTGGCTTTTCAGAATGTTGATTCAACTGGAAACTTAAGTGTCAACAGTCTACAAGCTCAGAGAATCCAAAAATGGTTTAATCCGTCCAAAAATCAAGGTAAAAATCCTAAACCTAGCTTAGGACGCTAAGGCTTAATTAGAGTTTGACTAAGCGATTATTTAACTGCTAAAATGGCTCCCCATTATTTTTGTTCACGGATTTAGTCTAGATTTAAAATTTCAAGTAAAACCTTCAAACCGATTAAGAGAAATCTTCAAAAAACTCTCTCTAGCACATCGGACGAAATGTGCTGAATTGCATGTTTTTTGAGCCGTTGATCTTGAGATCAGTGGCTCCGATCACATCATTCCGTAGCTTCGTTCGATGTGTATTCGATCCTATGATTTTGCATTTGGTCCGGTGCGATCTGGGCCATCCATCACAAACCGCAGGATTGCCTGTCCACCGTCTAATTTGGCTTAACAGAGATCAAACGACGGGATTTGATCTCCACCGTTGGATCGAATGCGTGGTGGATCAAACGACGGATATCC